>NC_090926.1:534925262-535225262 GCF_040938575.1 Ambystoma mexicanum
CAGCATTGCTCTAATGAAGTGATAAGCGCCCAGCTCCCAGCATGGGAGCAGAGCGCTTTCCATTTCAATAGAGTGCTGCAGCTACACCAGCAGGGGCAGCCTTTCTAAGGATGCCACTCTGGTGTCTCAGCATTGCTCTAATGAAGTGATAAGCGCCCAGCTCCAGCATGGGAGCAGAGCGCTTTCCATTTCAATAGAGTGCTGCAGCTACACCAGCAGGGGCAGCCTTTCTAAGGATGCCACTCTGGTGTATCAGCATTGCTCTAATGAAGTGATAAGCGCCCAGCTCCAGCATGGGAGCAGAGCGCTTTCCATTTCAATAGAGTGCTGCAGCTACACCAGCAGGGGCAGCCTTTCTAAGGATGCCACTCTGGTGTATCAGCATTGCTCTAATGAAGTGATAAGCGCCCAGCTCCAGCATGGGAGCAGAGCGCTTTCCATTTCAATAGAGTGCTGCAGCTACACCAGCAGGGGCAGCCTTTCTAAGGATGCCACTCTGGTGTATCAGCATTGCTCTAATGAAGTGATAAGCGCCCAGCTCCAGCATGGGAGCAGAGCGCTTTCCATTTCAATAGAGTGCTGCAGCTACACCAGCAGGGGCAGCCTTTCTAAGGATGCCACTCTGGTGTATCAGCATTGCTCTAATGAAGTGATAAGCGCCCAGCTCCAGCATGGGAGCAGAGCGCTTTCCATTTCAATAGAGTGCTGCAGCTACACCAGCAGGGGCAGCCTTTCTAAGGATGCCACTCTGGTGTATCAGCATTGCTCTAATGAAGTGATAAGCGCCCAGCTCCAGCATGGGAGCAGAGCGCTTTCCATTTCAATAGAGTGCTGCAGCTACACCAGCAGGGGCAGCCTTTCTAAGGATGCCACTCTGGTGTATCAGCATTGCTCTAATGAAGTGATAAGCGCCCAGCTCCAGCATGGGAGCAGAGCGCTTTCCATTTCAATAGAGTGCTGCAGCTACACCAGCAGGGGCAGCCTTTCTAAGGATGCCACTCTGGTGTATCAGCATTGCTCTAATGAAGTGATAAGCGCCCAGCTCCAGCATGGGAGCAGAGCGCTTTCCATTTCAATAGAGTGCTGCAGCATGGGCAGCCTTTCTAAGGATGCCACTCTGGTGTATCAGCATTGCTCTAATGAAGTGATAAGCGCCCAGCTCCAGCATGGGAGCAGAGCGCTTTCCATTTCAATAGAGTGCTGCAGCTACACCAGCAGGGGCAGCCTTTCTAAGGATGCCACTCTGGTGTATCAGCATTGCTCTAATGAAGTGATAAGCGCCCAGCTCCAGCATGGGAGCAGAGCGCTTTCCATTTCAATAGAGTGCTGCAGCTACACCAGCAGGGGCAGCCTTTCTAAGGATGCCACTCTGGTGTATCAGCATTGCTCTAATGAAGTGATAAGCGCCCAGCTCCAGCATGGGAGCAGAGCGCTTTCCATTTCAATAGAGTGCTGCAGCTACACCAGCAGGGGCAGCCTTTCTAAGGATGCCACTCTGGTGTATCAGCATTGCTCTAATGAAGTGATAAGCGCCCAGCTCCAGCATGGGAGCAGAGCGCTTTCCATTTCAATAGAGTGCTGCAGCTACACCAGCAGGGGCAGCCTTTCTAAGGATGCCACTCTGGTGTATCAGCATTGCTCTAATGAAGTGATAAGCGCCCAGCTCCAGCATGGGAGCAGAGCGCTTTCCATTTCAATAGAGTGCTGCAGCTACACCAGCAGGGGCAGCCTTTCTAAGGATGCCACTCTGGTGTATCAGCATTGCTCTAATGAAGTGATAAGCGCCCAGCTCCAGCATGGGAGCAGAGCGCTTTCCATTTCAATAGAGTGCTGCAGCTACACCAGCAGGGGCAGCCTTTCTAAGGATGCCACTCTGGTGTATCAGCATTGCTCTAATGAAGTGATAAGCGCCCAGCTCCAGCATGGGAGCAGAGCGCTTTCCATTTCAATAGAGTGCTGCAGCTACACCAGCAGGGGCAGCCTTTCTAAGGATGCCACTCTGGTGTATCAGCATTGCTCTAATGAAGTGATAAGCGCCCAGCTCCAGCATGGGAGCAGAGCGCTTTCCATTTCAATAGAGTGCTGCAGCTACACCAGCAGGGGCAGCCTTTCTAAGGATGCCACTCTGGTGTATCAGCATTGCTCTAATGAAGTGATAAGCGCCCAGCTCCAGCATGGGAGCAGAGCGCTTTCCATTTCAATAGAGTGCTGCAGCTACACCAGCAGGGGCAGCCTTTCTAAGGATGCCACTCTGGTGTATCAGCATTGCTCTAATGAAGTGATAAGCGCCCAGCTCCAGCATGGGAGCAGAGCGCTTTCCATTTCAATAGAGTGCTGCAGCTACACCAGCAGGGGCAGCCTTTCTAAGGATGCCACTCTGGTGTATCAGCATTGCTCTAATGAAGTGATAAGCGCCCAGCTCCAGCATGGGAGCAGAGCGCTTTCCATTTCAATAGAGTGCTGCAGCTACACCAGCAGGGGCAGCCTTTCTAAGGATGCCACTCTGGTGTATCAGCATTGCTCTAATGAAGTGATAAGCGCCCAGCTCCAGCATGGGAGCAGAGCGCTTTCCATTTCAATAGAGTGCTGCAGCTACACCAGCAGGGGCAGCCTTTCTAAGGATGCCACTCTGGTGTATCAGCATTGCTCTAATGAAGTGATAAGCGCCCAGCTCCAGCATGGGAGCAGAGCGCTTTCCATTTCAATAGAGTGCTGCAGCTACACCAGCAGGGGCAGCCTTTCTAAGGATGCCACTCTGGTGTATCAGCATTGCTCTAATGAAGTGATAAGCGCCCAGCTCCAGCATGGGAGCAGAGCGCTTTCCATTTCAATAGAGTGCTGCAGCTACACCAGCAGGGGCAGCCTTTCTAAGGATGCCACTCTGGTGTATCAGCATTGCTCTAATGAAGTGATAAGCGCCCAGCTCCAGCATGGGAGCAGAGCGCTTTCCATTTCAATAGAGTGCTGCAGCTACACCAGCAGGGGCAGCCTTTCTAAGGATGCCACTCTGGTGTATCAGCATTGCTCTAATGAAGTGATAAGCGCCCAGCTCCAGCATGGGAGCAGAGCGCTTTCCATTTCAATAGAGTGCTGCAGCTACACCAGCAGGGGCAGCCTTTCTAAGGATGCCACTCTGGTGTATCAGCATTGCTCTAATGAAGTGATAAGCGCCCAGCTCCAGCATGGGAGCAGAGCGCTTTCCATTTCAATAGAGTGCTGCAGCTACACCAGCAGGGGCAGCCTTTCTAAGGATGCCACTCTGGTGTATCAGCATTGCTCTAATGAAGTGATAAGCGCCCAGCTCCAGCATGGGAGCAGAGCGCTTTCCATTTCAATAGAGTGCTGCAGCTACACCAGCAGGGGCAGCCTTTCTAAGGATGCCACTCTGGTGTATCAGCATTGCTCTAATGAAGTGATAAGCGCCCAGCTCCAGCATGGGAGCAGAGCGCTTTCCATTTCAATAGAGTGCTGCAGCTACACCAGCAGGGGCAGCCTTTCTAAGGATGCCACTCTGGTGTATCAGCATTGCTCTAATGAAGTGATAAGCGCCCAGCTCCAGCATGGGAGCAGAGCGCTTTCCATTTCAATAGAGTGCTGCAGCTACACCAGCAGGGGCAGCCTTTCTAAGGATGCCACTCTGGTGTATCAGCATTGCTCTAATGAAGTGATAAGCGCCCAGCTCCAGCATGGGAGCAGAGCGCTTTCCATTTCAATAGAGTGCTGCAGCTACACCAGCAGGGGCAGCCTTTCTAAGGATGCCACTCTGGTGTATCAGCATTGCTCTAATGAAGTGATAAGCGCCCAGCTCCAGCATGGGAGCAGAGCGCTTTCCATTTCAATAGAGTGCTGCAGCTACACCAGCAGGGGCAGCCTTTCTAAGGATGCCACTCTGGTGTATCAGCATTGCTCTAATGAAGTGATAAGCGCCCAGCTCCAGCATGGGAGCAGAGCGCTTTCCATTTCAATAGAGTGCTGCAGCTACACCAGCAGGGGCAGCCTTTCTAAGGATGCCACTCTGGTGTATCAGCATTGCTCTAATGAAGTGATAAGCGCCCAGCTCCAGCATGGGAGCAGAGCGCTTTCCATTTCAATAGAGTGCTGCAGCTACACCAGCAGGGGCAGCCTTTCTAAGGATGCCACTCTGGTGTATCAGCATTGCTCTAATGAAGTGATAAGCGCCCAGCTCCAGCATGGGAGCAGAGCGCTTTCCATTTCAATAGAGTGCTGCAGCTACACCAGCAGGGGCAGCCTTTCTAAGGATGCCACTCTGGTGTATCAGCATTGCTCTAATGAAGTGATAAGCGCCCAGCTCCAGCATGGGAGCAGAGCGCTTTCCATTTCAATAGAGTGCTGCAGCTACACCAGCAGGGGCAGCCTTTCTAAGGATGCCACTCTGGTGTATCAGCATTGCTCTAATGAAGTGATAAGCGCCCAGCTCCAGCATGGGAGCAGAGCGCTTTCCATTTCAATAGAGTGCTGCAGCTACACCAGCAGGGGCAGCCTTTCTAAGGATGCCACTCTGGTGTATCAGCATTGCTCTAATGAAGTGATAAGCGCCCAGCTCCAGCATGGGAGCAGAGCGCTTTCCATTTCAATAGAGTGCTGCAGCTACACCAGCAGGGGCAGCCTTTCTAAGGATGCCACTCTGGTGTATCAGCATTGCTCTAATGAAGTGATAAGCGCCCAGCTCCAGCATGGGAGCAGAGCGCTTTCCATTTCAATAGAGTGCTGCAGCTACACCAGCAGGGGCAGCCTTTCTAAGGATGCCACTCTGGTGTATCAGCATTGCTCTAATGAAGTGATAAGCGCCCAGCTCCAGCATGGGAGCAGAGCGCTTTCCATTTCAATAGAGTGCTGCAGCTACACCAGCAGGGGCAGCCTTTCTAAGGATGCCACTCTGGTGTATCAGCATTGCTCTAATGAAGTGATAAGCGCCCAGCTCCAGCATGGGAGCAGAGCGCTTTCCATTTCAATAGAGTGCTGCAGCTACACCAGCAGGGGCAGCCTTTCTAAGGATGCCACTCTGGTGTATCAGCATTGCTCTAATGAAGTGATAAGCGCCCAGCTCCAGCATGGGAGCAGAGCGCTTTCCATTTCAATAGAGTGCTGCAGCTACACCAGCAGGGGCAGCCTTTCTAAGGATGCCACTCTGGTGTATCAGCATTGCTCTAATGAAGTGATAAGCGCCCAGCTCCAGCATGGGAGCAGAGCGCTTTCCATTTCAATAGAGTGCTGCAGCTACACCAGCAGGGGCAGCCTTTCTAAGGATGCCACTCTGGTGTATCAGCATTGCTCTAATGAAGTGATAAGCGCCCAGCTCCAGCATGGGAGCAGAGCGCTTTCCATTTCAATAGAGTGCTGCAGCTACACCAGCAGGGGCAGCCTTTCTAAGGATGCCACTCTGGTGTATCAGCATTGCTCTAATGAAGTGATAAGCGCCCAGCTCCAGCATGGGAGCAGAGCGCTTTCCATTTCAATAGAGTGCTGCAGCTACACCAGCATGGGCAGCCTTTCTAAGGATGCCACTCTGGTGTATCAGCATTGCTCTAATGAAGTGATAAGCGCCCAGCTCCAGCATGGGAGCAGAGCGCTTTCCATTTCAATAGAGTGCTGCAGCTACACCAGCAGGGGCAGCCTTTCTAAGGATGCCACTCTGGTGTATCAGCATTGCTCTAATGAAGTGATAAGCGCCCAGCTCCAGCATGGGAGCAGAGCGCTTTCCATTTCAATAGAGTGCTGCAGCTACACCAGCAGGGGCAGCCTTTCTAAGGATGCCACTCTGGTGTATCAGCATTGCTCTAATGAAGTGATAAGCGCCCAGCTCCAGCATGGGAGCAGAGCGCTTTCCATTTCAATAGAGTGCTGCAGCTACACCAGCAGGGGCAGCCTTTCTAAGGATGCCACTCTGGTGTATCAGCATTGCTCTAATGAAGTGATAAGCGCCCAGCTCCAGCATGGGAGCAGAGCGCTTTCCATTTCAATAGAGTGCTGCAGCTACACCAGCAGGGGCAGCCTTTCTAAGGATGCCACTCTGGTGTATCAGCATTGCTATAATGAAGTGATAAGCGCCCAGCTCCAGCATGGGAGCAGAGCGCTTTCCATTTCAATAGAGTGCTGCAGCTACACCAGCAGGGGCAGCCTTTCTAAGGATGCCACTCTGGTGTATCAGCATTGCTTTAATGAAGTGATAAGCGCCCAGCTCCAGCATGGGAGCAGAGCGCTTTCCATTTCAATAGAGTGCTGCAGCTACACCAGCAGGGGCAGCCTTTCTAAGGATGCCACTCTGGTGTATCAGCATTGCTCTAATGAAGTGATAAGCGCTCAGCTCCAGCATGGGAGCAGAGCGCTTTCCATTTCAATAGAGTGCTGCAGCTACACCAGCAGGGGTAGCCTTTCTAAGGATGCCACTCTGGTGTATCAGCATTGCTCTAATGAAGTGATAAGCGCCCAGCTCCAGCATGGGAGCAGAGCGCTTTCCATTTCAATAGAGTGCTGCAGCTACACCAGCATGGGCAGCCTTTCTAAGGATGCCACTCTGGTGTATCAGCATTGCTCTAATGAAGTGATAAGCGCCCAGCTCCAGCATGGGAGCAGAGCGCTTTCCATTTCAATAGAGTGCTGCAGCTACACCAGCAGGGGCAGCCTTTCTAAGGATGCCACTCTGGTGTATCAGCATTGCTCTAATGAAGTGATAAGCGCCCAGCTCCAGCATGGGAGCAGAGCGCTTTCCATTTCAATAGAGTGCTGCAGCTACACCAGCAGGGGCAGCCTTTCTAAGGATGCCACTCTGGTGTATCAGCATTGCTCTAATGAAGTGATAAGCGCCCAGCTCCAGCATGGGAGCAGAGCGCTTTCCATTTCAATAGAGTGCTGCAGCTACACCAGCAGGGGCAGCCTTTCTAAGGATGCCACTCTGGTGTATCAGCATTGCTCTAATGAAGTGATAAGCGCTCAGCTCCAGCATGGGAGCAGAGCGTTTTCCATTTCAATAGAGTGCTGCAGCTACACCAGCAGGGGCAGCCTTTCTAAGGATGCCACTCTGGTGTATCAGCATTGCTCTAATGAAGTGATAAGCGCCCAGCTCCAGCATGGGAGCAGAGCGCTTTCCATTTCAATAGAGTGCTGCAGCTACACCAGCAGGGGCAGCCTTTAAAAGGCTGCCCCTGCTGGTGTAGCAGCAATGCAATAATGAAGTGATAAGCGCCCAGCTCCAGCATGGGAGCAGAGCGCTTTCCATTTCAATAGAGTGCTGCAGCTACACCAGCAGGGGCAGCCTTTCTAAGGATGCCACTCTGGTGTATCAGCATTGCTCTAATGAAGTGATAAGCGCTCAGCTCCAGCATGGGAGCAGAGCGCTTTCCATTTCAATAGAGTGCTGCAGCTACACCAGCAGGGGCAGCCTTTCTAAGGATGCCACTCTGGTGTATCAGCATTGCTCTAATGAAGTGATAAGCGCCCAGCTCCAGCATGGGAGCAGAGCGCTTTCCATTTCAATAGAGTGCTGCAGCTACACCAGCAGGGGCAGCCTTTAAAAGGCTGCCCCTGCTGGTGTAGCAGCAATGCAATAATGAAGTGATAAGCGCCCAGCTCCAGCATGGGAGCAGAGCGCTTTCCATTTCAATAGAGTGCTGCAGCTACACCAGCAGGGGCAGCCTTTCTAAGGATGCCACTCTGGTGTATCAGCATTGCTCTAATGAAGTGATAAGCGCTCAGCTCCAGCATGGGAGCAGAGCGCTTTCCATTTCAATAGAGTGCTGCAGCTACACCAGCAGGGGCAGCCTTTCTAAGGATGCCACTCTGGTGTATCAGCATTGCTCTAATGAAGTGATAAGCGCCCAGCTCCAGCATGGGAGCAGAGCGCTTTCCATTTCAATAGAGTGCTGCAGCTACACCAGCAGGGGCAGCCTTTCTAAGGATGCCACTCTGGTGTATCAGCATTGCTCTAATGAAGTGATAAGCGCTCAGCTCCAGCATGGGAGCAGAGCGTTTTCCATTTCAATAGAGTGCTGCAGCTACACCAGCAGGGGCAGCCTTTCTAAGGATGCCACTCTGGTGTATCAGCATTGCTCTAATGAAGTGATAAGCGCCCAGCTCCAGCATGGGAGCAGAGCGCTTTCCATTTCAATAGAGTGCTGCAGCTACACCAGCAGGGGCAGCCTTTCTAAGGATGCCACTCTGGTGTATCAGCATTGCTCTAATGAAGTGATAAGCGCCCAGCTCCAGCATGGGAGCAGAGCGCTTTCCATTTCAATAGAGTGCTGCAGCTACACCAGCAGGGGCAGCCTTTCTAAGGATGCCACTCTGGTGTATCAGCATTGCTCTAATGAAGTGATAAGCGCCCAGCTCCAGCATGGGAGCAGAGCGCTTTCCATTTCAATAGAGTGCTGCAGCTACACCAGCAGGGGCAGCCTTTCTAAGGATGCCACTCTGGTGTATCAGCATTGCTCTAATGAAGTGATAAGCGCTCAGCTCCAGCATGGGAGCAGAGCGCTTTCCATTTCAATAGAGTGCTGCAGCTACACCAGCAGGGGCAGCCTTTCTAAGGATGCCACTCTGGTGTATCAGCATTGCTCTAATGAAGTGATAAGCGCCCAGCTCCAGGATGGGAGCAGAGCGCTTTCCATTTCAATAGAGTGCTGCAGCTACACCAGCAGGGGCAGCCTTTCTAAGGATGCCACTCTGGTGTATCAGCATTGCTCTAATGAAGTGATAAGCGCCCAGCTCCAGCATGGGAGCAGAGCGCTTTCCATTTCAATAGAGTGCTGCAGCTACACCAGCAGGGGCAGCCTTTCTAAGGATGCCACTCTGGTGTATCAGCATTGCTCTAATGAAGTGATAAGCGCCCAGCTCCAGCATGGGAGCAGAGCGCTTTCCATTTCAATAGAGTGCTGCAGCTACACCAGCAGGGGCAGCCTTTAAAAGGCTGCCCCTGCTGGTGTAGCAGCAATGCAATAATGAAGTGATAAGCGACTCACTACAGCATGGGAGTGAGGCGTTTTCCATTTGCTCTTCCCGTGCTGGTGCGCAACCCCAAATGTGGCGCCTCCCACCACACTGCCATGGTGGAGGGGGATGGGGCGGCAGTGACAGTGCCAAATTTGGTTTTGCCCTGAGCGCTGGCAGGACTAAAACTGGCCCTGGATATGACTCATGCGCAGTAACAATCATACATACATAACACAAAGATTTGTTCTGCTACTAATGTGTGAATATTCACATACAACACCCTCCTAACAATAAGCAGTGACACCAATGTAAGGTCAATGCGTCAATACATAAAGAAGGACAAGGGCGCCTGCACCTTTCACTGGAACAGACCCGCAGACATGGAAGAGATGCTGACAGCACTTGCATTTGCCCCAATCCCACCAAAGTGTAGCGGAAGCAACCATAAATGAGCCAGGTGAGGCAGTCAACCATTAGTCCTGTCAATGCTCCAATGGCATCCAAAGGCTAGTTTAGTAAACATAACAAAACAAAAAAGCATGCCAAGTGATTTAAACATAGAAATACTGATGTTATATTCTAGCGCCATGATGCCTCTGGGTGACAGTGTCCTCTATACATCCTGATAACATACCCTAGCATAACAAGTACATGAATCAAATAATAAAAAAGCAGAGGCCGCAATTATTGGCAGGAACGAAAGAACGAAAAGAACAAAGAACGTGAGAGTGGCAAATCGTGTATATTTACTGGTGGAGATTGGAGTGGGAGAATGAATGGAAAGTGGGAGGAGGACGATATGAGGGTGACTCAAAGCTGATTGCTTGTGAGAGATCACGGCGGGTGGGCGGTGTCAAATGAAAAAGGCAAATTGTGCATCAACTATGCACAGATATGTCAAGAAAACCTAATAGGATGTTATTGTTTCCAGCTGCTGGGTCAACGAGTGCATCATTCAGCACCTTCAAAGGGCATTTAGTAGCATTTCACCGCTGCAAAATATCCCAAAATTGCATGCAGTGTGTTGTTCTGGTCATTCAGGATCCCACGGGCCTGGATGACACAACCACGAGGAATGCAATTGGCTGGAGAAAGAGATTCTAACATGTTATCAAAATATTCTTTCAAATATTTGAGAAGAATTCAGCTGGCAATGGGTCTCTATTGAGCTTCCTTTTCCAGTTGTTTTATACAATGCCAAGCTTCCTACATTTACTGAATAGAAACCAAAACCAACATTCAGAGCTAATGCAAAGTAGACAGAAATATTTATTGGGAAGTACATAAACTGTCCCTAGTATTCATCAACTCCGCTCCTTAGCTCTAATCCTACCTCTGCTGTAAAATTTTGAATAATGCAGAGAATGGTCATTGTTGATCCTTCGCTGCATTACACTGTAAAGCGGATGAGATGATGGGCGTCTGTGATGCCCATTGGACCAGCCTGTGTGAGACCCCCTGTGCAAATACACATCTGCAGTGAAGGGATGCCTTTATACATCCGTGCACTATAGTAAACAAAATAAATGGTTTTAAAGTTCACGGAACCTTTTGCAATGCCAACCTCCACATCCCAGGTGGAGGAAGAATTTGGAGTCACTTTCATGAGATATTTTGCCTCATAATCATTCAGCATTTACCAAATATGTATTTCTAGGACTAACACATGCTTTAAATACCGTACACCTGGTGGTTCAAATCAGGAAGAAGTTGAAACTCCACCTGTTTCTACCTTTTCCACTAAACCTCTAATGAGGGCCTTAATCACCAGCTTTGTCTTCCCACACCCTTTATGATTACTGACCTGTGTCTGACCCCCCTTTCCCACCCATACTCCCCCCCTCCATTTTAATTTCTGTTACTGTTTTCGTCCTCAGTCAGGCTGGAAAGCATTTCAACGCATTTCACCTTTTCTGTAATCACGTCATACCTTTATTAACACTTGTTTTAGTGCCATGCTTTGCTAAGATTTGCCCACTTCCTGCCTAATTTCTACCACTATAATGTATCATCATATGGCATCAAATGTATAACTTATATTTTGATTTAACTAAAAGCTTACTCCCCCCCCCCAAAACACTTTGCACAACTGAGATTTAACAATGTCCTGACAGACATGTGCACATTCGTCCCATAAAACAAAACACTATGGCCAACTGCAGCGTGTATGAGAGACAGTGCTTTTAGTGGGCTGGGGAATGGGGCGGAGCCTGGGCCCTGCCGGGGCCCCCCCGGTCCTACCACACGATGGTGGGACACATTATACCCTCACGGCCACAGCCGCGACTGGAGAGGTGCCTGCCATTTTCAAGCCAGACAAGCTGACAGAAGTGGCAGCCAGCCACAGCGTTGCTGATACTTGAAGTTGAATGACGCTATGGCTGGCTGGCACTTCTGTCAGTCATGCTACTTCCTCTTCTGACCCCACGCATTAGGAGTCACAAGAAGAAGTTACTGTCGTTTTTTTCTGCCCACCCCCCCAGGTCACCGAGGCGTCTTTAACACTCTGCAATTCTGGGGACTCTGTTACATATTTCTATGTTCATAAAAGATGTCTAGAAAAGTACACAATTCAAGCCATCTTTTGGAAAGCTTTGCCAATGCACAAAGATGCCTCAGGCTTTTTCCATCGTCAAAGCTTTATAAAAGATGGATTGAACTGTGTACTTTTCAAGACATCTTTTATAAACATAGAAACATGTTACATATTTCTTAGAAATGTTTAAAAAAGAAGGCTTGAGAAGTAAACAAACCATAGGAAGGTACGCAGATACATATTTAAAGGCTTACATACATGTATATATTTCATTGCATACCTTACTATGGTTTGTGTACTTTTCAGGCCACACCCATCATGAAAGCCACTCCCTCAAATGAGAGCCCTCTCTCAATTGCTTATCCCACTTAAAGCACTGATGAGAGATGGATGCGTCAGCTACTGCGAGCGCTCAACATGTCAGGCAAAGGGGGTCTTAATTACTTGTTTTGCAAGTTGAACAGCAAGGCACACATTCTTATCATGTGCAGTGTAAAATAATTGAGCAATGCACGGCAGGAAGCCACCCACTGAGCTCCGGGTATTTTCAGTCAAGAATCTTTCACACTCTTCTGTAGGGATTTAAACCTTGCACCGCGGAATCGCAACAATAGGTGCATGATTTAGTGGGGCGCTGAAGAGAGGTACGTATGTTTACAATCCCACCTCTGATTTTAATTCACAATACCATGAGAGCTAGCTTTCAAATGTGCCTCTGCCATTCTTTTCCTTCAAATCAATTAGCGCCCACATCTTTTAGTTGTGATGTAAGCGTAAACGTACCAATGAAAGAAGCTCTCTCACCTAAAGCGCCAACTCACGTGTATCTCGTTCCCCAGCAGGGGGCGTCAGCAGGTGAACTAACGGCAGATAAATCCACGGAGATGTAAAGCCAGGCCTTATCACCTACATGGACAATACACCACGGGAAAGCAGGGGGGCTTGACACTCAATTCTGAAAGTGTTGCCCTCACTGTCACCTGCATAACGGTTCACAGGCTCTACCAACCTTTTCCATAGGAGCGCCTCCATGTATCAGACTCATATTCATGGGCGGAGGCCGCTGTTCTCAAATAATCTCTTTGCAACCAAAATATCACGTTTTTATATAGCGCTTCAACTGAGATTCCACCGGTATCTCAGTACTGTAAGAAGAGGCGTTACTGTTAGTCACTCCAGTGGTGCCCCATATGTGATCTCTGATGGCTAAAGACTCGGTTGGGCCTAGCTGGGATTCGAACCTGTGTTATGCAGGCTGAACACAGAGGTCCAGTTGGGCACTTGATTTCATGCTCTACTTGCCAGCTTCTCAAGGGATCCAGATGGTAGCCACCATATTTCGTATTGAACGTGTTCAACTGCTGCTGTATTAATCTTAGGGGATATTTGCCTATTCCATTTAATGTTCTGGAATTTCCCGCAGAAGAAGTTTAAATGGCGTAATTCCCAGGCAAAAATCCATCCAATAAGGACTGAGACAAACACACAAGGGAGGTGCTAAGGTTGGACACAGCGTAACAGGGTAGATCGGGGAGAATCGTGCTCTGATGGTAATAACTACATTAAATATTAGCTGAAGTCACTTTTGAAAGAGCAAGGATGTAAAGGCATGTATTAAAGTCTGGGTTTATGCCAGGATCCGGCTCCACTCAATGGGCCGCGGCGATAATTCATTTAGGTTGTGGTCTCCATACAGACAACAGCCTTTACTCCTACACAGCGTGCTCAGCATTCATGTTCCACAGGTTGCCTCTTTCAACAATCGTCATTGATGTTGATACATTATGAACATCGGAATTGTGCATAAGTGCTCATTGCGATCAGGGCATGTATGTAGACATCACGCAGAAAGACAACTAAAAGAGGACCAATGGGCCTCATTACGACCCAGGCAGTGACTTTACCACCATGGCGTAAACTATGTTTACGCCATGGTGGTTGGCAGACTTACCGCCCCATTCCGACCTTGGTGGGGCGGTAAGTCCCCAATCCCCATTTACCCTTCCCCATTCCCATTTTTGCCCCATAGGGCATAATGGGATTTGGGAAGGCGTTAATTACGCCACCGTAAATTACGGTGGCGTAATTAACTCCATGGTCCCTTAGCGCCATGGATTTTAACACCTGCTAAAAGCAGGTGTTAAGTCCGCCATGGCGCTAAGGGACCTCGTACTCAGGCGGTAAGGGTCGGCGCTGTTTACGCTGCCGTAAACCCCTTACCGCCTGAGTCGTAATGAGGCCCAATGTCTTTTTAAATCGGAGCCAATCTGTCACACCAGAGCATGCCAATAAGAACAAAAAAACATAGCAAGCCGAAAGGTTTTGGGTGCCATGTATCAATTGAATCTTCAAAGGCCCAGTACACTCCTTGACACACTTTAAAGACACAATAGTCATCAAATCAAGCACTGTTCTGCCAAGCCTCGAACATCTGGAAGTCTTTTCATTACATTGAAAACGGATGCATACAAGACACCCAGAGAATGTTCTCCTTTCAATGAATCACACGGCTACAAATATGCAAATGGAGGAAATGACGACAGATCATATATATTGACTGGCTACCGCTATCCAAAACAATCGTTTTTGCCCCACTAGATGTAAATACGTGACACCTACAAGCCAAAACCTAATTAAATAATCGTTTGTTAATAAAACATAAGCAATGGCGATCCTAACAGAATAATTGCAGCTATGTGTATAATTGCGTGTTCTCTGGGTGTATGTTATTGTTCAGCATTGCAGTGCAGCTAGAGTACTGTAAGGGCCAGCATTAAAGTGCAGCTAGAGTACTGTAAGGGCCAGCATTAAAGTGCAGCTAGAGTACTGTAAGGGCCAGCATTAAAGTGCAGCTACAGTACTGTAAGGGTCAGCTCTCTAAAGGGCAGCTACAGTACTGTAAGGGCCAGCTCTCTAAAGGGCAGCTAGAGTACTGTAAGGGCCAGCTCTCTAAAGGGCAGCTACAGTACTGTAAGGGCCAGCTCTCTAAAGGGCAGCTAGAGTACTGTAAGGGCCAGCTCTCTAAAGGGCAGCTACAGTACTGTAAGGGCCAGCTCTCTAAAGGGCAGCTACAGTACTGTAAGGGCCATCTCTCTAAAGGGCAGCTAGAGTACTGTAAGGGCCAGCTCTCTAAAGGGCAGCTAGAGTACTGTAAGGGCCAGCTCTCTAAAGGGCAGCTACAGTACTGTAAGGGCCAGCTCTCTAAAGGGCAGCTAGAGTACTGTAAGGGCCAGCTCTCTAAAGGGCAGCTAGAGTACTGTAAGGGCCAGCTCTCTAAAGGGCAGCTACAGTACTGTAAGGGCCAGCATTAAAGGGCAGCTACAGTACTGTAAGGGCCAGCTCTCTAAAGGGCAGCTAGAGTACTGTAAGTGCCAGCTCTCTAAAGGGCAGCTAGAGTACTGTAAAGGCCAGCTCTCTAAAGGGCAGCTACAGTACTGTAAGGGCCAGCTCTCTAAAGGGCAGCTAGAGTACTGTAAGGGCCAGCTCTCTAAAGGGCATCTAGAGTACTGTAAGGGCCAGCTCTCTAAAGGGCAGCTAGAGTACTGTAAGGGTCAGCTCTCTAAAGGGCAGCTAGAGTACTGTACGGGCCAGCTCTCTAAAGGGCAGCTACAGTACTGTAAGGGTCAGCATTAAAGGGCAGCTACAGTACTGTAAGGGCCAGCTCTCTAAAGGGCAGCTAGAGTACTGTAAGGGCCAGCTCTCTAAAGGGCAGCTAGAGTACTGTAAGGGCCAGCATTAAAGGGCAGCTACAGTACTGTAAGGGCCAGCTCTCTAAAGGGCAGCTAGAGTACTGTAAGGGCCAGCCCTCTAAAGGGCAGCTAGAGTACTGTAAGGGCCAGCTCTCTAAAGGGCAGCTAGAGTACTGTAAGGGCCAACTCTCTAAAGTGCAGCTAGAGTACTGTAAGGGCCAGCTCTCTAAAGGGCAGCTAAAGTACTGTAAGGGCCAGCTCTCTAAAGTGCAGCTAGAGTACTGTAAGGGCCAGCTCTCTAAAGGGCAGCTAGAGTACTGTAAGGGCCAGCTCTCTAAAGTGCAGCTAGAGTACTGTAAGGGCCAGCTCTCTAAAGTGCAGGAAGAGTACTGTAAGGGCCAGCTCTCTAAAGGGCAGCTAAAGTACAGTAAGGGCCAGCTCTCTAAAGTGCAGCTAGAGTACTGTAAGGGCCAGCTCTCTAAAGGGCAGCTACAGTACTGTAAGGGCCAGCTCTCTAAAGGGCAGCTAGAGTACTGTAAGGGCCAGCTCTCTAAAGGGCAGCTAAAGTATTGTAAGGGCCAGCTCTAAAGGGCAGCTAGAGTACTGCAAGGGCCAGCTCTCTAAAGTGCAGCTAGAGTACTGTAAGGGCCAGCTCTCTAAAGGGCAGCTAGAGTACTGTAAGGGCTAGCTCTCTAAAAGGCAGCTATGGTACTGTAAGGGCCCTCTCTAAAGGGTAGCTATGGTACTGTAAAGGCCCTTACTAAAGGGCAGCTATGGTACTGTAAGGGCCCTCTCTAAAGGGCAACTATGGTACTATAGGGGACCTCTCTAAAGGGCAGCTATGGTACTATAGGGGACCTCCCAAAAGGGTAGCTATGCTACTGCAGTGTTATCTTTCAGGGCAATGTTACAGTAGAGCTCTCTGTAAAGGGCCGATATGATACAGAGTACTGTAAGGGCCAGCTCTCTAAAAGGCAGCTATGGTACTGTAAGGGCCCTCTCTAAAGGGTAGCTATGGTACTGTAAGGGCCCTTTCTAATGGACAGCTATAGTACTATAAGGAACCTCTCTAAAGGGTAGCTATGGTACTGTATTGCTCTCTGTAAGGGCAGCTATGCTACAGCAGAGCTCTCTGTAAAGGGCAGATATGGTACCGTAAGTGCTCTCTCTACAGGGCAGCTATGGTATGGTAAGGGCCCTCTCTAACGGGCAGCTATGTTACTATAAGGGACCTCTCTAAAGAGTAGCTATGGTTCTGTAGTGCTCTCTGTAAAGGGCAGCAATGGTACAGTGGAGCTCTCTGTAAAGGGCAGCTATGGTACTATAAGGGCCCTCTCTAAAGGGCAACAATGGTACAGTAGGGCTCTCTCTAAAGGGCAGCTAGGTTACCATACGGGCCCTCTCCAACGGGCAGCTATGTTACTATAAGGGGCCTTGCTAAAGGGTAGCTATGGTTCTGTAGTGCTCTCTGTAAAATGCAGCTATGGTACAGTGAATCTCTCTGTAAAGGGCAGCTATGGTACTATAAGGGACCTCTCTAAAGGGTAGCTATGATTCTGTAGTGCTCTCTGTAAAATGCAGCTATGGTACAGTGAATCTCTCTGTAAAGGGCAGCTATGGTACTATAAGGGACCTCTCTAAAGGGTAGCTATGATTCTGTAGTGCTCTCTGTAAAGGGCAGCTATGGTACTATAAGCGACCTCTCTAAAGGGCAACTATGGTATAGTAGGGCTCTCTCTAAAGGGCAGCTAGGTTACCATAAGGGCCCTCTCTAGAGGGAGCGTTGGCACTGTAGGGGTCGCTGTTTTACCCTCTCCAATGGGATGAAGCTGCCTGTAATTCATAGAAGGAACCCCTGCTTGTGACAGAGAAACGCACACCCTTCACTGTTGTGCTATTTTTAATTTGTGAAGAATGTATGCACGCTGGAAAGACACACTGAGAACAGGTCACGTGCTACACAACGTGTGACCCCTTTAATCTGTCAGAAACCTCGGGGAGACCCAACATGTTATTTCAGAGGCGGGTAGTTGGGGGGAGGGGAGAGCGCCTCCCCTCTGCGCAAGGACCTTCCCGCAGGAAAATGCGTCCGTAGCGGCCAGTTTATTCCTCTGTAACTTGATTAGTCTGGCTGCTTACATGTGACCCTTTTCCCCCAGGTGATCTCTTATAAAAACAAACGCAGGTAGCGTGCAAACGCGGCTAATTTCTATCATGGCTGAGAACAGCGCGCAAGACTCGTTCCCATCGCTTTGCGGGTGTCTTTCCAGCTTCTACGGGTATTTGCAGTCGGCACCCGCATGCCCATTAGAGTTGACACATTTTGCTAGAGAACGAATTCACTCGCCGACGAGCAATCCTGTTACTTGGAGATGTTGACATCATGGCAGGGTAAGAGCGTGAAAACATCATAGGATACGTGAGCACGTCTAATATGTTTCGATTCCAATAATCTGCGATGCTCACTTTTCCATATGGCAAACAGGAGAGGGTAACGTGACTGGGGACTTAGGACTCAGGAAATAGACCACATACGCTGCTCTTACTGAAACATTGGTTTGGTGAAGGACAACTGGAGGTCGTCTACTGTTGTCGCGACAGCATTTTTCAGAATGAAATTGAAGAAGTGAAATCAATGACAAATGTAAGCATAGCTTTAATGATTCATTATACTTGATGAATGATTTACAAAAGATACGAGGGAAATAATTACAATATTGCCAATATAAACATCAGATGCAAAAGTAAAAAATCATAAAGATTTTAAATCGTGATTGTTTCGAATTCCAGTTTCGAACTAAGAAAAAAACGTACACGTCACTTCAAGGTATTGCAAAATAGTAATCCTTAGGGTAAGTATATAACCATTCGAAAACAAAAAGAAAAAAAGAGGATAGGTGTGTTTTGAAGAGCGATTTAAGTGGTTTGCAGCACTCATAAGTCTTGGGGCCAAAAGTTACACTCTGCCTAAGACATACCTGTACGCAAATCCCAGGGGGCAGTACATTACGGCATGGATATCATTCCCTGTGGGTACGTGGGTGATGGCCGCGAGCCACTACATTTATCACTTTAGTTGTTCTTGATATATCTATTCCAAACCTTCACATAAATCCCGGGGCAACGAAGCCAAGGTTGTTTAAACGTGAGCTGCTGAAGGGGTTAACATGTGTAGGGACAGGGGGCTCAAACGTTGATTGGGTTTCCTCCATACCTTTTCTCTGAGAAATTGATTAGGAAGCAATAATGCAAAAACGAAGGCCTTGAAAAACCACTTGCCAGGGCCCAAGTGAGTAAACATTCACAGGTATATTTACATGTGTTATCAGCCGATCTAGTGCTAAGTTGCAATCACAACCAAATCACCTGATTCCTAGAGCTGGCTGTGAGGTTTCTGGAGATCTGTCATGTTTGGTTCAAAACTCCATGCCTGTTGTGGAAAATGGACATCATTTTGCCACGTACTGATTCCAGGGGCTAGCAAACAGCTGGAAGAGCTAAAGCTTTCGAAACTTAAAATGTGTTTTGTTTGGTCATCAGATGTGCAGTTCTGCCTGTACTATCATCTGTGATGTCATTTATAAAGTAATATCTGAGGTCACTAAGCATTGAAGTGGAGTTAAAGTTGTGCGGTCGCAACTTCTGGCGATTTTTTTTACTTTTTTTGCTTCATACGATTAACAGCTCTTCAACTGAGATTCTTTCATGGAACATTCATCCATCCATCCATTTATCCATCCACCTATCCATCATCCTCCCTCCCTCCCTCCCTCCCTCCCTCCCTCCCTCCCTCCCTCCCTCCCTCCCTCCCTCCCTCCCTCCCTCCCTCCCTCCCTCCCTTCCTTCCTTCCTTCCTTCCTTCCTTCCTTCCTTCCTTCCTTCCTTCCTTCCTTCCTTCCTTCCTTCCTTCCTTCCTTCCTTCCTTCCTTCCTTCCTTCCTTCCTTCCTTCCTTCCTTCCTTCCTTCCTTCCTTCCTTCCTTCCTTCCTTCCTTCCTTCCTTCCTTCCTTCCTTCCTTCCTTCCTTCCTTCCTTCCTTCCTTCCTATGACCTCAGTTTGTCTCCACAATTGTATTTCTAAAATATTCCGAACTCTGTGTGTTTTCAGAATCTGGTCACTAAATGGGCCTGAGTTAAGAAGCATTAGTCAATGAGAAAATCCCACTGAAAAATGATTGGTACATCAGGCACTATTTCTGGTACAGCAGTCGGTTTTTGAAAAATGATTACAACTTTATTTTAACTCTTGATGCTATGTCAACGAGCATTGCATGTTCTTAATATTGTGCATTTTCAGACTTTTGTGTGTCTCCTGGGGCCGGATTACAGAAACCTTGCACTGGTGCAAGTGCAAAGTTTGCACAGTATTAGCACTAGGGCAAAGTTTGCCCTATTTTTAAAAATACTGGGACACATTAAAAAACCATTGCACTTCGACAAGTGCGCTTTGGCATATTAAAAGCACCAGGGCTAAAATTGCCTTATTGCTAAAAAGATACATTTTAACTACATTTATGCACTAGGCAGGCAATGTTACTTTGCCCTAGTGCTAATACGGAATGCTATTAGCACTAGCATCCATCAAAAATGTATATTTCTAGGACTAGGGCAATTTTTGCTCTGGTGCTTTTAATATGCCAAACTGCACTTGTCCAGGAGCAATGTTTTTTTTTAATGTATCCCAGTTATTTTAAAAATACGGCAAACTTTGACCTAGTGCTAATAGTGTGCAAACTTTGCACTTGCACAGGTGCAAAGTTTCTGTAATGTGGCCCCAGGAATTAAATGTTAAGAATTTGAATATGTTCATTTTTGTATGTGTTTATTTTCGAGTTGTGCTGCACGTTTGAATACAATAAAATGTTGTTTTCTCTTCTGTGCGTTGCAAGCATGCCCGAATTTGTGTTTTGTGAGTGATGTGTATGCGCAAGCAACGTGGTACATGCATGTGTGGTTTAACTGGCAATTCTTCCTAGCAATAGTGTAGCAATGTGAAAGGAGCCTTATTGAGTTCAGATTGGATGAAAGGAACACACATTTCCTGTGTCTTATACGAAAGGCCCTTGCCTGCATGACCAAATGATTTTTTCAATTGTCTGTGTCTTTGCGTTTTTCTGACTCATGGACAATTCCTTGAGAGAATGCAGTTAGTGGGTGTTACTGAAGAAACTGTGCAATGAACGGCTCCGCTTCTACTGGTGAGTGTGTGGTTTAATTGTTCAAATGATATGCAACAAGGCTCTTTTACAAGTTTCCATTATGTCTGGAAAGACTTTCTGTTCCAGTAAATTAAGTCTTATTTTTTCAAAGCGTTGCACCTTAGTTCGAATCCCTAGGCATAAGAAAGTGCCAGGCTCGGTACTATGGTGTGCTGTTCTCTTTGCATGATATGTCTGTAAAATGCATCAAAGGGTATCTGGTCATTGCTTCTAATACCATTCCATCAAATTATTTCCATCTAATAAATGTGCATCAAATGCATTTTTTTGGGGGGTATAAAGGGTTCAATTATGTTCAGGTGGATTTTAAAGTTTAAAAAACAGGGGTTTGGGGAGGATCCCCCCCCCAAAAAGAAGAAAAAAATGCATTTGATGCACATGTTTTAGATGGAAATGTTAGATGTTGCAGGTAATGTCTGTGTGTGTCAGAGACACATTTGGCTGATCTGATTTTAAAAATGATTGCGGCATGCATCCTGAAAGAGTATTTTTTTGGCCAACGGGAAATCCCATCTTTCAAAAATGAAAAATGTGTCCTGTTTTTACTTTGCTTTTGAAAAATAAAAATGCATAAAAGTCGCCCCATGTAGCCCCCACACTCCATATGCAAGGACTTAAGTCTAGCCACATAATGGGAAGTTCCGTAGGTGGGGTCAAAAGTTAAAGAGAATAAAGCCAAGTGTCTATATATGTCAATCCATCGGTTAATGAATGTATTGTATTTATTTATTGTTTGCTTGTTAGGCACTTATACAGGACGCAAATACTGATGCAAAGCACCCACAGGGCAACATGGAGGGGACAGGGGATGATAGACAATTACAATTGAAATACATAAAAAATAATACATTAAAAAAATACGATGGGGAGGGGATGACAAACCTACTATGCCTTGTGAGTGTTCAGAACTTGCAAGTGCAGAAGAGAGGGAATGGGATAGGTGTTGTGCTTGTGAGTGAGCAGTAGTCAAAGTGCAATGTAAGGTAAGTGCAGGCCTGCAAGGGTGGAGGGTGAGCCAAGGCAAGTGTTGAGGATAGATAGCAGCTGGCATGGTATGGTGTGGGAGGTCAGGGCCCCAAGGATGCATAAGGGACCTGCACACCAATTGATCGGCTGTGCAATTAGCAGGGGAGAGAGGTAGGGAAGGAAGAGATAGAGAGGAATGTCCTGAGACTCTTCTGGAATTTAAGAAGGTCCTGCTGAAGACAGAGAGGGTGGGGGAGGCTATTCAAAAGAAGGAGGCCAGAAGAGGAAAGTGATTGACCACCTGCTCTCTGTTTAGCGAACCGCTTTACACACAAGGAATTGGTGCCAGAGGAGCGCGGGGGTTTAGAGGGGAATATTCAGTAAGAAAGAGTTGCAGGTAGGGTGGTGCCTGGCCCCAGACAGCCTTGTGGATGATACAGAGGGATTGCAATTTAATCCATGAAGCAACCGGGAGCCAGTGAAGACTTTGTAGGGCAGGTGAGATGCTGTCCTTGGGCTCGAGACCAAGGATAAGTCTTGATGCCCTAGTCTGGATTAGCTGGACGGGTCGCAGAGTGGATGAAGGAAGATTCATGAGGAGGCTATGGCAATAGTTAAGCCTGGAGAGTACCAGGGCCCGGGTAACATTGAGCCTCTGCGGGAAGGTGAGAAAAGGTTGCATTCCTTTGAGAAGGAAGAGTTGAAAGTGGGACTTCTTGGCAATGTCCTGAGGTTGAGGGAGGAAGGCGCTAGAGGGGTCGGAGATGATTCAGAGGTTTCTGGCTTCAAAAGAGGGAGCCGGGCTAGAGCCCATTGAAGAAGGACAGAGAGAAGGGAAGAAGTCGGGTGCAGGTGTCCCAATGGGAAGGCTCTCTGTATTGCTGGCATTGAGGCAGAGATCATTGGAAGTGCACCAGGCTCGGATGGCAAAGCGGCAGTCAGGGATGATGGAAGGAGCAAGGGAATCTGCAGTAAGTTTGAAGATGAGTTGTGTGTTGTCAGTATAGCACTGGAAGTTGGAGGAGAAGGAGATGAGCAGTGCCAGCAGAGTAAGGTAGATGTTAAAGAGCTAGGTCGAGAGAATAGAGCCCTGGGGGACATCACAGGTGGAGAAGGAAGTAGGCGAGGAGAAGGTGCCAAGGATGACTTGGGACGAGCGGTCAGTTAGGAAGGAGGTCAGCCAGTCCAGTGCCCGCTCCGAGATACCAAGGGTAACTTGGAGCCTTTGTACGAGGATGGAGTGGTTGACTGTGTCAAATGCAGAGGACTTATCAGGAAGGATGAGTACATCAGGGGAGATGGAATCCAGGGAAGCAAGCAGTTCTTCACATGTGTTCAGGAGAGCAGTTTCTGTGCCTCTGGATGCTCAGAATCCAGAATGATGGTCTTAATTAATCTTTTATATCACAGTTAATCTGGAGACCAGTCTGCTTCCAAGACAATGTGATGCCCCTGAGCTATCCTACTGGACCACCATCTATCTGTGTGTCTGTGTCAGGACAATGACGACAAGATACGTGATTACTTCTAATAGGGGTGGGCGGGGCACACAGTTCTAACCTGCAGGATTTCCCGAGAGTAAACGTTCCTTGCTGCAACACTACGTGTCCTAAAAAGACCGGTATTGACCTTGCACTGTCTTTTGGTGGATGGAAGAGCAGGATTCTCTCAAAGAGACAAAGCCAACCAATGAAAAAGAAATGCTTGCACCCCTTCATCAAGCAGCCCAATATCATGGGTTGGCTTTTTGGGCACAGAAGCTACATTTTTCAATTTGATGAGCAAAAGTCTCGTGAACTGGCCTAGACAAGTATAGCTCGGCAACTGCATGCTGTGTGGTTATAAGGACGGTTTGCATTGTATTAGAGGGAGAGTAAACCAAACGGGTCCCATTACACATCTCCTCTCCTGCTGCATACTGCTATGTTTGGGCTTCTGTTACCTGCTCCTGTAGATACTTGTGGTGGATGGTGGGCATTCATGATAGGTCAAGTGTGTGTGGGGTCTTGTGTGGCTTTGAGTACTATAACATTACTGGAGCAGTCCATTAGTTTTCTCGGTGGGTGGTGTGTAATGTGATCTGTACACACCCCGTATGCTTTTTTGGCTACCATTCCAGAGGTGATTTGGCAAATAAATTCCTAACATAACAAGACCAAAGCAGTGTTCATGACTGAAGAAAGTATGACTGCAGGTGAGATTATGAAGGGGCTCTGGTAGGAGTTACAGCACTTAAGAGCTGCGCTGAATCCTCGCAACAACGTTTGATCCTGTGCTCTTTCTTGGCTCATTGTTCATTGTGCTTCAGATTGTTGTGTCCTTCTTTTTAACACTCATTTTTTTAAATGTCTTTTCCTTCATCCTCTGTATTTTCGAACCTGGATTTGTGCTGCTACCGTTTTTCTTACCCTTACAGCCACATCCCCTAATTTTGTAGGTGTTTGCTACCAGTGGTGAAGCCAGGAGTTCTGGACAATGTTGATCTGCACATTATACATGCAAGCCCAGGGCAGGGGCTTCTGCAAATAAGATTAATATATTTATTTCAAGGGGTGTTTTATTAAGTTAAAAGAGGCAAGTCAACCAAATACCTGCTTTTAGCCACTGTTTTACAAGGACATGCAGCTTCCTGTTGTGTGGGATGTTATGAAAGATTTGGAGTACTGCAAAAACACAAACTGTTTATGTCTGTCTGGCCAGCAGACATTATAGAAATAAACCAAGCAGTTTAAACAATAAAGGGCGCTTACTTGGTGAGCCAGTTTCTTGTCTTGTAAGATCAGATTGCTGACTGGGGTGTTTGGGCGCTTTTAGAACTTATGAACGCAGTGCCCTGAGAATCACACACAAGACTTACACAGGCACAGGAGTGCATTCCATTACAACATGGTGAGCATCAGTAGCTCTAAAACATGTCAAATATTGCATGGTCATATTATCCAATTGAATGGAACTCATGTGATCGCCTGTGTAGGACATATCATTTAAGATTCCTTGCAGACGTTTTTTGGGGTTCTGACTTGGATTAAACTGCTTGGTCGCGAGACTTCATGAGTGTGACCGGGGCATCATTTGCTCGGATTCGTGCATTGGCTGCCGAAATAATGTATGTAAAGGGTTATTTGGATTTTTCAAGACCATATTCTGGCTTCCCCTATTGGTTCTTGGTGCCGAAATAGACCCAACCTGAAATTGCATTTGGATGGTTGACATATAAAACAACTAGTGAACCTAAAAACTGAATACAAAAATGGAAAGATAGAGAATACACAATCACGTTGCACGTGGACACAGACGTGGACATTGGAGCATCTTTACCACGAACACATCTCAAGCATTACCAGCAAGTGTTGTTTCATGCATTAGTGGCAATAGTGACATGTTGTGGTATGGTATACCACATAGAGCACCCATCAATCCCACCACCACCCACGTGATGTGTTGGTACTGGTAATTCATCATACCTCACTCTGCCACAGCAGGAACAAGCAAACGGCTAAAGATGCCTGACACCATGCCACTGTCAATCACATATACATCTGCCACAGTTTCCTGGCAAATAGAAACAGCACCCTTTATGATGTCACAGTGAAGATGTGTGATGGCATTACTAATGCTCTGATTGAAGATCCTTCATGTTGCTGGTAGAGGACTCAGTCTTGCTCTCTTTGTCTCCCTTGCATGGCTTTCAGGAGTGTATAAATAAGTCAATAGTCCAGGGGTCTGTGAACTTTGACTGGCTCGCCAGATGTTTTGAACTACAACTCCCATCAGCCCTAGCCAGAACAGCCAATTGTGAGAGAATATAGGAGTAATCATGCAAAACATTGGGTGTGCTGAATGTTGTAGCCCCTGCAGTAGCCTATCAATAGTAGCAGTTGAGATACTTTTTTTGAGGAGATCTGCATGCTGGAAACCTAGGACCTAAATGATATTAGCACATGCAGATTTGTATTGATCTCATCTCAACCAATCAGAATGTTCGAAGCACAGTCAATAACTATTGGTATTGACTCTGTTCTGAAGATTCTGACTTCAAAAACAAGTAGGGAATCTAGAATGCGATATCCAGGCGAGGTTTATTGCAAAAAGACACTTCCTTTCTTGGAAGAACTTTTTTTTCCAGGGTAAAACATCTTGTTCCAGGAGAAGACATCTTGCGATCCATACATTGACATTTCACATGGATGCAGGTAGTCTATGACAGATGACCAGCCAGACGAGAGTGTATTACTGGAGGTGGGATGGGAAGTTAGGGGCATACAATGAGTAAGGGTTGAAGCAGTTTAGCTGTGCCACATCCATAGGATGAGCAGCCAGGATGAGCCTTCACTGATCTGGATATATAAACTGAGGACTCCTGTGTTGAGTCTTAGATTGAGAGGGGTGCAGGAAGGCTCCCAGGCACAATTCCTGCAACTCTGGAACTGCTACTTACCAAGAAAAGGTCCACAGAAACGTCAGCTTTCAAGTAATGACCCAACCCATATCTCCAGTCACTGATCATGATAAATTATTTTTGAGTAGCAAACATAACACGAAGGCCAGTTAGTGTGCCTATCTCCATCTTGGGGTTACTTTCTCTTGTCTTGCAATGTGCCACATATTGTACAGCAAACAGAATACAATCAGAGGTTCCAAAAGACTGCCCTGACATAATCCTTTCTGGCACTGCAGCTAACAATATCTCTGTGCAGTAAATCAGGGTCCCAGGGTCAAGTACTTCATGAGACGGCATCTGCTCGTATGCTCCCCAAAACAAAACAAAACTAGGTTAAAGAATAAAAAGGGACTCAGTAGCACAGCCCACACTGGCCTGTACAACTTCCTTTCCCTCGCCATCTCTAGAAAACAGTGAAGTCGCTCAGGGGCATCCAAAATGCCAACTTCAGTGCACAGGCCATCCTTATAATCAGGGAGAAGAGTACACAAATGGTCCCCTTAAATGATGTTCTAGATTTGTATTTGAAATACTTTGTGAAAAATGCAGGTCACCTTATTCACAATGGTGACCTATGTTTTTCTAGGTGGCAGGCTGCAGTACAAATGATGCACAGGCCAGTGTCCTTGCATACAATAGGCCAGTGTCTTTGCATACATTAGTGTGCTTCCAAGCCTAGCATGGCATACGTTAGGCTTGGAAGCACACTCCTGACACTAATGTTTGCAAAGGCACTGGCCTACTTTTGGGTGCAGGGAGCGTATTCCACATTGACAGGCAGTTAGGAAACCCATTTCTCGCCCTGTTAGAGGGGAATACATGTAACTGGCACTGCAGGGGTCATACTTCGGCTTTTACACTTAATACAAATGCATGACAGGGTAAGGAATGACCATGTCAAGCATTGTGCCTTCCCCTGCACCTGTTGCAAATGGAAGTGGGTGAATTTGCTTGGTTTATGCACATTTAAGTGCATATTCCATTTATGAATTTGGATGCACTTTAAAGTGTGAAAAATAACCCTTTCCACTCCCTTTTGAGTATCTGTCCTTTCATATTAATGCAATACGTTAGCTTGTCGTTTTCCAATAGATGCCCCAGCGGAGGGACATAACATACAGGCTCACCCACTGCATGGCATAATCAAAAGGCTCCAGTAAAAAACAGCCATTGTCCAACTTGTGTCACTGAATACGTTTTAAGGCAACAACCTGCACGGGCTGCTGCTATTTCAGTAGTAAGTCACTATGCTGCACTGTTCTCACAGATGCACCAACATATTCAGGGTTGAATTCCACCATGTCTGAATTGTGGCTTCCAGTTGATTGCAAAGGAGGCTTTGATGAAATTGAAGCTTTCTTAACAAATTTCAGGTAATGGAGAAGGGGCAAAGGTGGCCATATATCTTCTAGGCCACACATTCCATTTCACATAATGAAAAACGATGGATTGTGAAGTGGGTCACCAGAAGATGGAGGACCTTTGCAAATCAGGGTACATGAATGGTTGTGCCTCTCCTCGGGACAACTACAGTAGACCCTGTGTTCGCTACCACAGAATCCTACTACAGACTACAGTGGTTTGGCATACTCCACCACCTACAGAATGCATTTGAGGTGTCAGTGCTTTGGCTATCACCTTTGCTTACAAAATGCATGCACTGCTCTCTGTGATTTAGCCTTCTCATCCACCTACACATTGCACATGGGCTGCTCATTGCTATGTCCCTCCCCTACACCTACGAAATGCATATGAGGTTCTCAGTGTTTTGCCCTTCTTCTCCTCCCACAAAATGAACATGAGGTTCTGGATGCTTTGGTTTTCTCCTGTGCCTATTAAAAGCACATGGGGTTAACAGTCAGTTGGCATTCTCCTCCACTTACAAAATGCAGAAGAGGTTCTCAGAGGATTTGCCCTTTTCTACTCCTAAAATATGGATGCAGACTTTCAGTGCTTGGGCCTCCTTCTCCAACTATAAAGTGCAAGTGGGCTTCTCACTGCTTTGCCCTACTCCTCCCGCTACACAATGTATGTAGATTTCACAGTGATGTGCCCTTCTCCTCTTCCTATAACATACATGTGGGTTTGTAGTGCTTAGGCCTACTATTAAACCTACAAAATGCATGTGGGGTGTTCAGTGCTTTGGCATTCACTTACAACTCCAAAATGCACATGTGCTTTTCTTTGTTTTGGCCTTCTCCACTTACAAAATGTACACAGGTTCTCATTTCTTTGACCTTCCCCTCTACCCACAAAATGCATATGGGGTTCTCAGTGATTTGTTTTTTCCACCGTCAAAAAAATGCATATGCGCTTCTGCTCCACTTCCAAAATGTAGCCGGGGTCCTGGGTTTGTAGTGCTTAGACCTTTTCCTCTGTCTACTAATTGGAAATGGGATTCTCATTTCTTTGAGCTTCTCCTACTCCTTAAAATAACATGTGAAGTGCTTAGAGCATTTCCCTTCTCCTCAGCGTTAATGCATTTCAAATCCACATTAATATGGCCTTCTCCTATTCCTGCCAAATGTACATAGGGGGACTCAGGTCTCTGGCATTCTGTTACACCTACAAAACGCATTTGGAGTTCTCCGTACGTTTGCTTTTTCCTACACCTACAAAATGAATGTGCTGTTTCCAGTCCTTTGGCATTCTTCTCTACCTGTAAAATGCATGTGAGCTTTGCAGTGCTTTTGCACGTGACAGTCCTGCCCCTGCCATAATCCACACCCACACCTCCCAAAAATCTTTCACTTTGCAACCCGAAAAATATGATACCCTAATTAACCTAACCTAATTGTAAACTAATTCCATAACTCTATCTAGGCACTATTGTAATTCTAATTCTACTCTAACCTACACTAAAGTAGTTACAGTTATCTTCCTTAGTGAGAATGAGGGAATGAGACATTCCTACCTCCTAGCTTTTCAAATGCCAACACTCAGCTGTCATATATATATGTGTATATATATACATATATATATATATTTATTTATTCAAGGAAAAAACTTTAGTTGCAGGGACGTTAAGGTGAGAACTTAATGCAACGAAACCCCTGAAATTCAGCTAAAGCCAGCTTAACATTGCATCCCCTGTTGTGCAGCCTATGACCACAATGATGACATCACAGATCACATCAATGATGACATCACTAATTACATGTTGTATGAGAACACTGATGACATTACAAATCACATCACTGATGCCATCACTGGTGACAACAGTAATTACATTGAATATAACTGATTACATCAAACATGGAATTAGACATAATATCATTTATAAGTTCGCTCATGGAAGGTTTGATTACCTTAATAACAATTTAGGCTGTGGACTTGGACATAACAAAGGCTGGGGTCACTGGCCAGTACCAAAGAACATAGCTAGTGGTTGATTACTGTTCAAAAATACCAGTGTGCATGGTTAAAAGCCATGCCTAGTAGCCTATCACTTTTTTAAAATATACAGTGGGCAACATTTAAAACTGTAATAAGTGGCCATGGCTACAGGCCATAGCGAGTAACCAATAATATGTTAGAATATACATTTATTTCACTCTTTGTTAGGGAGAATTCTCAGAAATGTTCTAATTCCTCTCTACCTTAGAGATGCCCAGCACTTTTGCTGGACTCTAGGACTTTTTAATTTTAAGCCTGGAGAGAGTGAGACCTTTTTCCCCACTCTCTCATGTATTTTTCTGTGATTTGAACTCTGTGTTTCTTTTGGTTTTTGGAGTCTGACAAACTCCATAGGCATCTTTTTACATTGTGGCACACAGAGCCTTCAGTGCAGTGGCACAGGGAAGTCTTTCAGATTTACCCAAGGTTTAAATACCTTTGTCTTGGATAACTACTGTTTCCAAGAACAGTGAAGTGAAATTGACTTTACTTACATTTGTAACTTTCTAGACCAAGCACACAGTATCTTACAATAGAGTGCTGGAGGGGTTACTTAGTATCCCCTTTGTCTAGTTTCTCATGTAACATTTTTATGTTACCCTTTCCACAATGAATGGCTGGAGGCAGTGGTTTACTTTTAACTACCGTTGTGTGTTTTCTGTTTTTGCCCTTTCTTGTTGGAACAGTCCTTAGATTTTGCGCGCCAAACTAGGTTTGGTCCCTTTGTTCATTTGGTCTTTGGCGTGATTCACAAGTGAAGCCCGCCTCTGGCTCCAGTATGTCTTGTAGGGGCAGGAAATGAGGGAGGAGCCCAAAACTCTCTGTGCTTAATCCCCTTGGTTGCAGGAACGCACTCAAAGGTGATTGACCGGCTGGCTGTCCGGCAAGGACAGTCACCCTCCTGTGTGATTGACAGCTATGTTGGAATAAATGGGAGAAACCTGCATAAAAGGCAATGCTTTTTGGCTTGGAAGGTAGAGTCGACCACTGGACGAAGGAATCCGAAGAAGAACTTGGAAGAGATGCCTGCTGCAACTCCTGGACTATTGGTTTACCAGGTGAAGCCCTGCTGCTGTGCAGAAGCTCCGAAATTCCTCTCGAATAGAGAAGCCCTGTAAGGACGACTTCTCCCCTTGAGTTGGTGGGACCAATCAACTCCAAAGTGAACTCATCTGGACATCCTCTCGGAGCTGGCAGTACTTCCTTTCTGCTGCAGGAACCAAAGTGCCAGGGAGAGGAACACCAGATTGGAGTGCATCACTCTTAAGTCGGACCCGAGCTGCTGGAAGATCCTCCAGACTCCCAGGAAGCAGGACTGACCAAGCCTGAGCCACCTCAACAGAGTGCTGGACCCCCTATGCGAGCAAAGTCAGAAGAACCGAGAACCGCAGTGGTGCTATTTGCTGAGACGTGAGGAGCTGAAACCGCAAAGTGCCACTGAATTGCAGTTTGTCCTTTGCTGCTGCTGACCTTCCCATTCCAATGCAGGAGTCCCCAGAAGTCTTCCCTCTTATCCCCACGACTAAGGCCCAGGAACAACAGGATCTGCAGAGCTGCACACAAACAAAAGCCAGCTGGAACCATTTCTTCTAACCAGAGGTACTGTACAGTCTAAGAGAACTTACCTCTTGTTGTGTGGCTTTACTTGTTCTCGGTTGAGACTATTCTTGGTTGCTTCTGTAGAGTTGTGTGCATCGTCTACTCCTCACAAGCCTAAATAGCTTGTGGCCCTACATTGATTCTACTTTTTCTACAAAGACTTCTAAAACACTGTGCAAGACTTTTACTTACCTGCAAGAAGTGTGTCAGCTCACCTAGACTTTTTCTAAATTGACATTGGCTGGCCTTGCTCCCTGAATGACTTTTCTTACCTCTGACATTGTGCTTTACCTTTCTTTCCAGGAAGGGGTTAACTTACTTTGCATTGGGGGTTCAAAAGTACTTACCTGCTTCAGAATATGTGTTTGATCTCTTGTTTATTCTAATAACCATTTTCTTTGACACTCATCTCAGTATTGCTCTAAATGTACCAGTGATATATTCATGTTCACAGTGTGCTAGCTGTTTGAGTCACCTGATGATGTAGGAAGTGTCTGTGCGCCATCCTAAATGGGTACTTGCTGATTTAGAGGAACTAAGAGTGTGTATTTTGGAGTTTATTTGTGTGTTACTGTTATATTGCCCCTTCTGAAGAAGGCTTACTCAAACTGACTGGTAAATAAATTAATAATTGTTTAATCAGGAAACCTTGAGTGTAAGTGTTTATTTGGATACTTGTCACTGTGAATCTCTGTGTAACTACCCTACTGTTCACATTGACCCCTCTTGAGATAAGCCTGGCTGCTCAACCACACTACCAACCTGTGTAGTACAGACCTATACAAAAGGTTGGGTTACTATTGCCAGGAGGTCAAGGTTGCTATAGTGCACCCAAGGTGTACTGCACCAAATATTGCCTTACTCATTATATTGTAACATGCACACTCTTTCTAATCCCATCTCAACACCACTGGTATAACAACCACTGTTTTCCTCAAAACATCACAATGTCCCTCCTTCTTCATTCGCACCACCACTCTCTTACTCACAAGCCCAAACCCATTACACCTGTACACACCCTTACTCTTACAACCTTCCCAAGCACAACTATCATCCCACTACACAGTGACCACTACACAGTCACACAACACGCTATTCATCTCTACAATCACACCCACACACCCATGCACAATACATCCATATACGTTCCACAACTTTCAAAGCCAAATTTTCTTTTTCCAACAGACACAACGCATTGCCTACTAAAAAGCAACTCCATAGAAAAGAAAGAAATAATAGAGCAGATAAAAATAAAGGCAAGCCATATACTCACCCACCTCTAAAACAATGTATAGAAAATATTAAAACAAAACAGCTAGTAACCTCACTCAAAGAAATTAAATCAGCCCCAACTAAAAAAGGTGAAGCCTCTCTTACAAAAACGAAAAGTAAAATAAATCTAGAAAGAAAAACAAACATACTAATGAACTTAACACTATATGTACCAGTCATACCATAACCACTATAAAGCTATCCAAAAAATGAATATTACAGAAAATGTTCCACCGTAGAGTTCTTCACAATATTATCATAAAAGTTGAAAAGTCACGCTCTACCCTTAAAAGCTACAGCAGGAGACTAGAATTCAAGCTCTAATTGACAGCGCATTTCTACTAAAGAGAACATTGTCTATAACAATTTAAACAGAATGCAACCACCTACTAAATTAATTAATAAATTACAAAATGTACTTCTAAACATGCACAATGTCAATATAAATACCTTTTCAAACTTCTGTGAAGGTGAATGGATTGACACAAGCAGAACAGAACCACATTTCAATGAAGAGGCATATACACAATAACAAAAATAAACTATTGCCATAAACAGTGATAACCGAGGGTATGACATGTTAGGAGACACCGTTATGGCAAAAGTAACCCTTATTGAACAAAAAATCCCCAACAAACTTGCAACCAACCTTTCACCAAAACAAACCGTCCAGTGTACAAATAGACATGCAGCTCACAGTTTAACATAAGGCAACAATCCTACAAATGTTTACAATTCCTCAATGACTATATCAAACTAAAAGCCAAAAGTAAAATGAAAACTTTGCAAACCATGGACTCCTGTCCAGTGCACAGCCAAACTGGTCTGCGAGGGCATTCATTAGCCTACATTTCGGGCAAGGCTTGCAAAAGCACGTTCCACCACATCAAAATGTTACAACCCACCATTCCGCTATACAGAATCTTGTGCATAGAATATACTATGTTAAAACTCCTGCTCTAGAACTTCAACATTTTAATAACATTCTCCTACATTGAACAGCCAAAGAACGCCTACAAAAAATAGAGCATATCCAAAGTAAATACTTTGGAACTGAAGTTGACTTAGGCAATTCAGTAACTTCAGAAAACAATACCGAAAACCTCACACACACCAACCTCTTAACAAACACACACAAACAATAAATAGTTAAGTTTGTTTCAAAACACATCTGCTGAAATACCAGACCAAGTATCTGTCTGTTGTCGGAGAACTTTTTATAAAAAGAGCGCATAAACAGTAGATATGGCCTACAAAATAGAGGGCAGTGAAGATTGCAAATGGTTCCAATTAGCTTTATATCTAACAGCTGAAAAGAAATACAAAATAACTGACCCATCAATACTTTGCATGTACTGCAACACAAAGCTTGACAATAACCATATGCCATCACGTGCTATCACTAATAACTTAGAAGTATTCCCACTTCCAAAGGCTCTCCAACAACTTAACTTGTATGAGAGCATAATAATCCAAACAGTACACCAATTTCTAGCTATAATAGGCCTTCAGCCAAAACAACAGCCAAATTACCTCCATCTGTGTCACTAAAGTACATCCGTCGCAAATTAGTATATTTGTCATTAAATCTTAAAGAAAATGTAGAAACTCTAGGAGTACAATGAAATATAGATCAATCTTCGATTGTGCTGGTTAATGGTGTACCAACAAAAGAAAAAACAAATGGGCAACAACTAGTTCACTTGAACAAAGTTAGACAAACCCTACATAATAGCTAAAAGAAAACAATGAATACTACAAAGATATAAACATAGAGGAAAACTTAAAATAAAGCACAAAAATAATTCAAGAATCCCCACCAACTGGCCAATTTGAATGTGTACATCCTGTTACTGCAGCCAACGTTTTAGAGCAGTATACAATGTACCCACTACACTCCAAAGACACAATAGAAAATGCATTACAACCATATCAAATGAACCCCAATGAGCATATGGGAAAAAAGTGTAGAAGAAGATTCTTTTCCTCTACTCTTTCCTACTGGAAAAGGAGGAAGATATAACAAAAGGTCCACACAAATTAGTGCATCAGAATATCACTCATTATGAATGTATTCGGAAGAGCCCAAATTCAGACAAAATGTAGAATACATTTTCCAACTCCTGTTTGAAAGTGAATTTTTTAAACATGTCCCCTACCCAGCTACTTCAAAAAATAAAAGACAAAGATGAGGTTTTGCAGTCAAGTATCACAAATCTATTGGCAAACATGCGTGTTACAAAGAAATACTGGTTCCAATGTCACATTGATGTACGTTGTATGCTAAGGAACCTAGGCCCACCCACTATTTGTTACTTTAAGCTGTGCAGAGGATGCATGGGATGACTTGCATGACTTCTTATGGATTGCAAACCAAAATAAAGATGTAATAGATATAAAACAGTAGGAGAACTCTGTTCTCTTGACCCTGTCAATGTATCAAGGTACTTTCACCATTGATTCCATGCCATGCTGCCCTTCATCTGCAATAAAACTACCCCTCTACTCGGGGAAGTGCAACCCTTCTTTTGGAGAAATGAATATCAATCTAGAGGAGCACCACACATCCATATGCTTTTGTGGATAGAAGATGCTCCCAAATTTGGCTATGACAGTGACACCACTGTTTTACAGTTTATTGAAAAATACATAACCTGTGATAGTGACCTAAGTACACAAATCCTACGCTTCCAAAGATATACGTGTGGCAAATACTGCCAACATAAATATAAAAACAAAGGTAAATACTATACGAAATGTCACTTTGGCTTCCCTAGACCACTTTGCAAAAAAGCACAGATAAATAGCTTCATGTCTTCTGTTAGACACAGTGTGAAGGCGAATCCCCTAAAAACACAAACAACATTTAAAGGAACAAAGCATCCGAGTACATCAATGATTACAATGCAATCATTGCCCTTTTTTGGAATGCAAACATAGACATACAGACATTGCAGACAATTCCACTGCAGTTGCACGATATGTCACAGCCTATCTCACCAAAGCCGAGAAAACAGAGCTAAAAGACCTCTCGGAAGTCATATCATTTGACAAAACACTGTCAATAAAATTGTACAGCTCCAGTATAAAAATGCTCTCCCATAATGAATGTGCATGCTACAAATCTGCAGACCGTTTAACAGATACAGCGTTATATGGCACATATGAACACATTGTCTGGCTAAAACCTGGTCAACCTTCATCCCGAAAAAGAGAACTAAAATCCTACCAAGAGATAGATACAATAGCCACAAATGATCCCAATGGTCAGGACATTTTACAAAATAATTTAATTGACACATACTACCCAAACAGAAGTACTACTTTTGAAAACATGTGCTTGTATGACATAGCCCAAAACTGCTCCAACAAAAACACTATCACACCAGATGAGATAATTGGCAAATGTTCAGTCTCAACTTGTAAAGGAGGCCTAGTAAAACTAATGAAACGCAGCCTAATTAATCATATAACCTTATCATATAAATATCAGCAACATAGAGAACTGTATTACATGGCCCTACGCAACTTCTTGAACCTTGGAGAAAAGAAAAATAATTATTAGGTGACTATGACTCATTTGAAACTGCATTCAAAGCAAATAAAAGCAGTATAACAAATGGCAATTTCAAACAATGCAAATACATGGTGGACAATGAACGCCAACAAGAGGAATAAATGAAGCTCAACTAGATAAAGTACTCATGAGGGCAGTCAACCTTCCCTTACAGGAAGCCAATAACCACTTGGAGAACCCCTGGTTATAAATGAAGCAGAAATAGCCATGACTGAAGCTGAAAATGTCATGTGTCAATATAAACAATCGGAAGAAGACTTGTCAGTGCTCAAACCACAGCTAAATGATGAACAACTCACCATATATCTAGAAGTCACTGAAGACATTGAACATGGTTTTAAACATTAAACTAAAACATGTAGCTGTAAGAATTATAAACCTCTGCTCTTGTATGTAAGTGGTGAAGCTGGATCTGGTAAAACATTCTTAATTAAAATAATTAGCACATTTCTACAAACCTTAACAAACAACACCCTTTCGGTTGTTGTGACAGCCCCGACAGGATTAGCTGCCTACAACATAGGAGGGGTCACTTTACACCGATGCTCCTCCTTCCAGTAGAACACCAAAATAAATAGAAAATACTAAACTTTATTAGCAGAGGCTGCTACTGAAGTACGCAGAATTATGAAACAAATGAAAGTGCTCCTAATAGATGAGTTAAGCATGGTTTCCAACCTCATGTTGACTTTAATTCACATCAGAATGCAAGAAGTCCTAAAACCGACTACACAGAACAGTTTGGAGGAAAACATGTTATTGTTTTTGGAGGCCTCCTACAGTTAACACCAGTAAAAGGTCAACCTATTTTCAAAACATTAGGACCCAATGCCGCAACACACTCAGCAGCTTTGGAAATGTAAATCTCTTGCAACATTTTCAGTACAGAGCATCAGTCTGTAGACCTCACCTATGCTAACATTTAAAAAACATTAGAACTGGTCTGCTTACAAAAGATGCAAAATCCATCTTAAATACTAGACTAATCCATGAGCTATATGGGTGAAACACATCTGCTCCTGATGTCATGGAAAATGTAATTCAACAAAATCTAAAATGCATGTCCATAATGCCAACCCTTGCCAGCTGTAGTCAATTCAACGAGACAATGTTAAAAAAGAAATGCAACCCATACTGCATATTAGCTCCACAAACTACAACTGCATGGCATGATACTGCCCATGTGTCAACAAGCAACTGCATGACTAAATACCTTAGAAATATCTATCTCCAAGACAGCTGGACAACAAGATTTAGTTAATGGAGCATTTGGCACAGTTGTTGGCTTCCAAACATTCCACATGATAACATTTAGTTTCTCAACATCCACTTTGACAACCTTGCAGAAGAAATTGGCCGCACAATAGCACGTTTCCTCCTTTCCAAAGACATGTACGTATGCACAGAAAAATGTTCTTTTGCATGTGCCATCATTATTCACAAATCGCAAGGTCTAACCCTAGAGCATGCATTGCTTGATATTGGCAGCACAGTCTTTAAGGGAGGTATGAGTTATGTAGCACTTTCATGTCTGTGTACACTCAATGGTCTATTCCTAGTTAACTTTGATGCAAAGAAAGTCAACATTGACATTCCTTGCATCCTAGAATACAACAGGCTGAGTGCACTATACTCCCCATCTAGATATTTACCCTATGCCTCAAAAATAAAACCTTTACAAAGAAAAGTAATGTAAACAGAATCTGCAACAGATCTCCCAACAATACAGCTAAAGAAACAATGACCAACTCCTTCTCCATCAAATAATACAACCACAAAACTGTCTACAACAAACTCAACTGCACATCCATCAAAAAAGACACACAACTCTCTGGTCCAATTAAATTCAGCAATACAACTAGAGTAAATTGCTATGCAAATGTAACAATAAATCTTCTCTTCCAATTGCCACCAATTGCTCACATTTACTCAAACGGCAAGACCAGTTGAATGCTTGTCCTTCATAGAAATGCCACAAATAATACTGACAGCATTTACTGTGTCTCAGGTATAAGGCAATGATTGGTCTACTGTGCAGGAATGGTAAAATGTACCATAATCACACAAGATGATCCTTGAGAATTCCTAAGATGCTTACTACAAGTACTGGAAACTAAAAACATCCCTATGAATGAATTCTTGCAGGTTTCATACACATGGAAACATACATGCACTCCCTGCAACCATGTTTTACAACAGCGCATCCCTAATGAACTATGTGTATATGTATCCATAGCAAATTGTGAATCCATTCCATTTCACCAGCTTCTGCAGAATGCAACTCATGTAATATTATGCCATGTTTGTAATTTAGATAATCATTCCATTATTCTAATCACCTCACATAGCCAATATGTCATACTAATGCTTCTTAGGTACAATGCAGATGGTACCAAAAATAATTGTAAGCTTACTAGCTTTACAAACGGCCAAGTATCTCTTGGCAAGAAATTCTTTGCAACAGTAGGTATAATATACCACTCTGGTGACACAACCATTTCAGGGCACTATGCTGCATATGTAAAAAAAGTGGTTGGTTTGAATGTAATGACACGTCCATTAACACAAAACATAGGTTGCCAGCAAATCTAACAAATGCCTACTTAACATTCCTTCAACCCAAATCTACTCACTAAATTGTAGCACAGTAAAAAGTTAGAATACACCAACAGGTATCTAACTACATCCATAATACTATGATAGTACCTACAAAAGTCAGGATAGTTAGCATATGCCAGCATGTATCTAACTACTTACAAAATACCCTTCATTGCAATACGCTTGAAATACGCCATGCCAATTTGTGTTACTATAAAACTTGTTCTAAAGTCCAATGTAGTTAGAATATGCCAGCAGGTATCTAACTAATTTAAACATTCCCTTAATAACAACACACTGCAAACAAACATACTATCACACTCAAACTGACATAATTGTAGTAGTTTTTTTTTAATCCTCTATAGATTTTCTTCTCAATTACCAAATGATTATTGAAATCAATACAACAGTTTACCACACACTAATGTTATACCAAACATAGTACAAAGAAGGTACTGATTATGACGGTCAGAAAATGTAAAAGTATACGTACAATTGTATGCTATTAAACCTTTTAAACTATCTTCTTAACAATGTATACTGTTCTTTGCTCACAGGAAACAAATCAGAGGTTCCAGGCTTACTACTTGTACAAGCAACTGTACCAAGTGTAAAAAATAAAAAATCCATAACTACTATCCTTAATTCTAGTACAATCATGAATACCACATACTTTCTACTCCCTGCACAGTACCTATAATTACAATACACATATTACTATCAAGGTTCTGGCCAGTGGCCATATTTTTGGGGCCATAGCCCCAAAACTCTGCCCACTGGCCCCAACCACCAGATTATAATCAAACCATATAAGTGCATACAATACACCTGCAAATAACAAAACTTGCCCTGAACCCCAGCCATTGAATTGGTGTGCGCAGACATCGAAATGGACCGAAGAATCGGCAGCATCTCCAGATCCGATTTTCACCTCTAAAAACAGCTCCAAATAATCTTCATTCCATTCCCCTACCCTTTCTATGCCCTCTTTCAGCTATCAAATAACCTCAAATGTGTTTTCCATGCCATTCCTTCATAGCACTGCCCGCAGACACTACCCTTTCTAGGCGCTCTTTTAGCCATCAAAATATGCTCAAATTTGTTTTCCAAGCTGGTCATTCACGGCACTGTCTATGGACTACCGCACTGTCTGCGGAGCTGGCCGAATACACACACCCACCTTTGTCACCTATAAAAACAGCTCCATATCATGTTTATTCCACTCCCGCACCCTTTGCAGCCCCTCTTTGGGCCATCAAATAACCCAAAATGTATTTTCCAGACTTCTTCCCCAATGCACTGTCCATGGATACAGGCCACCGTCCACAGATCCAAGATGGCGGGCGTGACCAGAAATATGATGCACCTCACGATTTTCACTACACAATCAATAGGCATGTCCAAAGTCTGCAGACATCATGATGGCCCTTGCGCCAATCAGAGGCCTGTCTGTGGACCGAACAGGGTCGTGAGTCCCCTGACCTAACCCAGATATCACAAACATTTGTTTGACCTACTTTTTGGCAATTTTTTAAAAAACTACTGGACGGATTTACATTAAGTTTACAAAGGCATGCTATCAGGAAAAAGCCGTCATTCCTGGCACAAATTTGGTGAAAATCCATCCAGTGTTTGGGCTGTAGACATGAGCAAACCTTTTTTTTCCATGGCATCATTGAGAAAAAAAACACATTTTGAGATGCCCCTATAACTTCCTCCCCCAGGACAAAACCTCACCAAAATTTGCAGATTCAATCCGAAGGGGGCATATACTTATTTAGCAATGTTTGGTAAGGATTCGTCAAGGGGTGGTGAAGTTATAAGCTTCACAAAAAGTGCTCTTCCTATCTGTTTAAATATATGTATATATATATTTATATATGTATATTACATGGCCACAGTAGTGGCCATGTAGTTATGGTTAAGTTGCTGTTTCCATAGGAAGAGCACTTTTTGGGCAGCTTATAACTACGCTCTCCCTGGACGGACCCTCACCAAACTTTTCAAAAAAAGTATATGGCCCACTCTGAATTTTTCTACAAAGTTTGGTGAGGTTTCGTCCAGGGGGGGAAAAGTTATAGGGGGGTCCCAAAACTTTTTTTTTCCCATAGACTGAATGGGAAAAAACTTTGCGCACGGCTACAGCCTGAACCGCTGGACGGAGTTACACCAAATTTGCGGCCGGAGCGGCGGCCTGGTCCCGAAAGCGGGCTTTTGCAAATTTGGTGTAAATCCGTCCAGTAGTTTTTTTTTAAAATGACCAAAATGTAAGGCAAAAAAATTAGTGATATCTGTGTTCGCTTCGCGGACGGACTTCCCTGTTCGCTCCGCGGACAGCACCCCGATTGGCCCATGGCCTTGCGTCATGTCCGTGGACATGCGACGTGTTCGCTGATTGGACGGCGAGGGGCGTGGAGCGCGTCAGATTTTCTGTGGCGCCCGCCATCTTGTATTCGCCATCGACCGCGTACAGCGCGGTGAAACGTGGATAAAAAATTGTATTTAGTGCCGTGTGTTGGTGTGTAAGAGTGTTTGGGGAGGGTGGGGAGTATGAGATAGGTTCAATGTTTTGTTTTTTTATGTGCTAGACGTTTTTGTTGCGTTTGATTTGTCCGCGGAGAACACGGCTGTTCTGACATTTTGTAAATAAACTAAATGGTGGGGTGTTTTGAGGACGGAGTATGTGTCATTTTTGTTCGCAAGGAAGGTAAAAATGAGCTATGAACACTCGCGGTGTACTTAATTGTTCGTAAATACACAAACTGGGGGTGTCCTCAGGACGCTGTCCGTATTGTAATCTGTCTAGTTGAATGTGTTGTAAGAACACTCGCAGTGTCCCGAAATGGTTGCAATTACACAAAATGGGGGTGTTCTGAGAATGTTGTTTGTATTGTTCGTTGTCAGGGTGAAAGTGTTTTAAGACCACTCCTTTTGTCCACTAATAGTACAATTTCCTATGGGCGTCAACCGACTTTTTGTCCACTAAAGAAACGATAAATCCGGCTGGTGTGCGCCGACATTATGTGATAATCCTATGACTGGCACTATTGACCTGGCTGACTTTTGCGACACTAAATCATATCTCCCGCCCCTAAGCCTGATATTATCAAAACATTCATATTCCCTGCCTCTCTCCGTGACGTTACAGGGTGCGTAATGAAACGCGCCCAGTCGTCTCCAGTACTATGCGACTTTACACAGAACCCGGAAGACAACACACATTATGTCACAACACAGCGCGACACAATTCGGAATATGAAACTGTGATTTAAAAGCAAACAGCAGGATTGTACATTTGGTAAAGTACATTTATTTCACATGAAATGTTTAGTGAATATTCAGCGATTTGCTATTGTCTCTGTTGTCGATCAGCAAAAGTTTATTTGGAGCCACGCGTTGTTCCTTTGCGGTAGATAGGCTGTTGGTTTATGATAAAAGCAGTAAATGGTCGCTCTGATAATCGGAAGGTTGCCCCAACAACGAGCCATTAGACCACCCTATTGGTTGGTATGTTGTTTGTAGCCGCTAGTACTGCATAAGGGCATATTGGTCCTTGGCGATTGTCCCATAAAATGATGAGGATCATGTAGTTGCATATTTGGACCTGCACCTGGCAGTTGAAGACCCCATCCGCTGGAGTCTGTAAATCGTGACATCGGCAAAATGGAGCCACATACCTGTTTTAAAAAACATAAATTAGTCTCACCAGCCGATCTCCATTAAAAATCATCATTTTATTTATTAAGGCGTGAAAATATTTGCTATCGAAGATAGTGCAACAGAGTATGTTAATAATAAAATAATAATATTTTCCCATTCATATAGCGCTAAGAACCGTGAGGTATCTAAGCGGTGCTTATTATTAGCTCATTTATCGACCACAGAAGGATGAAAGGCTGAGTTTGGCCTTGCCGGGATTCAAACTTGCGTTAGCAAGCTGTGCACGGATGTCAAAGCGAGCGCTGTACTCGCTGTGCCACTTGACAGGCTACAGTGAAGTGGCACAGCGAGTAGAGCTCTTGACCGCCTATAGACCAGTTAAATTATTTCTATTAACCCACCCTGTGTCGTCTGCCTTTTTCAGAGCCCCCTAAACGACAGGGGATCAATTCGGCGGTGATAGTGCACGGTAGAAAACATTATGCCACTTTCAACGAATAAGTTCAACTTGAGCGGTCTTTAATGCTACGCTATTGTAATTATATTTGGTATAAAGTAATCTATAGGGTTACTTACAGTACAATTGCAATTTCCATTGTCTACGAGTGGTGCAGTCCAAAAATACGACTCTGCGTGTGCCAACGATCTTTCGCATAGTGATATAATATATAAAAGTGGTTTCGTTTCAGAAATTTCATCTTTATCTTCTCTTACGTTTTAGCAACACTCCTTCAAGAGAAGTCTTTCATCACAATCTCTGTCTGTCAAGGTCAAAACACAATACAACCTTATAGTCCGCTTCGTGAGCCTCTCCGGGGCCCGAGAAAAAAATGGAAGCAGCTGACCTTCACTGTGAACGAGCATAAATACTTACTTTGCAACATTCTGTGTAAAGCCATCTGTAGAAGTTGTGGAAGCAGCTGACCTTCACTGTGAACGAGCATAAATTCTTACTTTGCAACATTCTGTGCTGCCATCTGTAGAAGTTGGTTTTTGCACGCCATGTTTGTATATTGTTTGCGTGATATTAAAAAAAGTTTGTTTAAAGGACGTTATGGTTCTAAGTACAGCCGAAAGACCCCTGAAAAACGCAAGTTATGGTAAGCTTTGAAAAATAACTGGCGCCACCACCGTGCACTGCTAAGACTAACACCCAGGACATCAAAGATGACATCACAAATGTCATTGATGAAATCACTGATGACATCACGTGTGTATGTACTTTTCATGGAATTTGTTTACTAGGGATTTTTATTATAATGTTTCGAAAAAAGTGTCAAGGATATTGCAATAAATATCATACCGTTATTAATGCTCTGAACGATGCATTGATATAAATAGCATTGTATTATGGGATTCTATCTAGTATACTGAGCTACTAATGGAGAAACATAGCATTGTGTGCAGAGTACAAGATGAAAGTATAATATGTGTAATGTTAATATGTTGAATAATGAAATAATAATTGTCCTGAAATGTTCGAAAAATCACAAAATGGGGTTGTTCTGAGGACGTTATTCGTAGTGTGTGATTGCTTAGCTGTATGCAATGAGGGAATGGCACAGAGAGTAAAGTGGACGCCGTCCGCAGACACCGCGGCTGTTCGTGGACAGGACATGCTACATGCGGGTTTTTCCAGGAAATCCAACATGGAAAGAAGACTGTACGGATCAGCCAATCAGATGTCGAGGTTGTGGATTTGTGTTGAAAGAGACTGTGTGTGGTGAAGATGGCAGAAGTGGAGAAAGTCAGGATGTTGGTGCTCGGAGATATGTTTGTGCATGGTTTACAGCAGTACGCTGAATGCAGGCATGTTGCAAAGAACTTTGATGTGAAAGGAGTGGAGGTGGTGTGGAGCAGTGTGCCTGATTGCAATGTACAGGGAATTGTACAGGTTTGTGAGGATATGGCCACGATGAACAGTCCGCATGTGGTAGTTTTGCACTATGGTGCTTTCCATTTGGGCAACGTCAGTGCCCCTACTTTGTTGGCTGATGTGGAACGCTTGGTTCAAGCAGTAATGAAGATCCTTCCAAATGCAAAAGTAATTTTTTCTGGATTACTACCTAGGGCAATATAGGACAATAGTTCAGTTTTTTGTCCTCAGCAAAATATTGCTAGGTGTGTCATCAACCGAGGCATGTGTGCCTTCATGCTTAGAGCTGGTATGTTCTTCTGTAACAATGAGAATATTGATGCCAGTAATGCTGTTAATTTTAAAGAAGATGGCATTTCTTTATCTTTTATGGGAAATGCCTTTCTATTTTGGAATGTAAGGGTTGCTTTGGAGAAGGTTATGTGAAGATTTTAGGAGCAAAGTAAGAAAAAAAAACAAGAAAAAAAATACAAAATAACAGGTGTCTATCAAGCATCTGAAAAAAAAAATAAAAAACACGGCTCTTTTCAGAGCCAACTTCAAAGGGGATGTTGGGGCACACTATTTAAATTTACATTCACCACGCTCAGATTTTCGATGTGTCCGCGGACATGGCGGTAGTCCGCGGACAAGAAAATCACTATGAGGGGGTTAATATGTTCTATGTTACATGCATATGAAGTCAGGGATATTATGGTTAAGTTGTGCTACTAAAATCCTATGAAATTCAGTGAAAAAACTTTGTTAAAGGGATCTTATGGTTAAGTTGCACTACTAAAAACCTATGAAATTCAGTGAAAAAACTTAGTTAAAGGGACGTTATGGTTCCAAGTAAAACCGAAAAACCCTTGAAATTCGCCAGTATGGTAAGCTAAGCAACCATAACTCGCGCCACCACCGTGCACTGCTAAGACTAACACACAGGACATCAAAGATGACATCACAAATGCCATTGATGACATCACTGATGACATTACATGTGTATGTACTTCTCATGAAATATGTGTAGAAGGGATTCTATTATGTTGCGAAAAAAGTGTCAAGAATCATTACAAGAAATATACCCTAATAAGTGCATTGAACGATGCATTCATATAAATAGCATCCTATTATGGGTTTCTATCTAGTATACTAAGCTACTCATACAGAAACATAACATTGTGTGCAGCGTACAAGATGAAGGTATGATATTCGTAATGTTCATATGTTGAATAATGAAATGATAATTGTTTTCTTAATAGATTTCTGTGTACTGTGAAATATGTAATAAGTAGCTAATAAAATCCATGTATTACATAATTGCATTACTATAGATAAAACACAAAGACACAAGAACACATACCAATATGGGTATATACAGGGAAAGTGAAGTTAGCAAAAAAGCACAAGTAGTAGCAGAAACAATTCATAACTTAACTGATTAATGTCATGCAAATAAATGATTGCTCTGTTTCAAAGCTGCTATTTACCCTATGTATATGTATCACTTGATGTGATTGGACCCTAAGGAAAGTAGTGGGAGTACAATGTATATAAATATGACCATATACAGGGAAAGTACAGCCATAAAAAAAAACAACAGAACTATCAGAAAGTGCTCATAAATCGAGTGATTATCTTTATGCACAAAAAGGATTGCTGTCTTTCAAGCTTGTGTTTTCCCATATGTATATGTTTCATATGATGTGACTGTACGCTAAGGGAATTACTGTAAGAACCTACTAGAAGGATATGTCTACAAATAAAATAAAATTCTTAGTTTCTGACTGGTACTGAAGAAAACCATGTGGCCTAGATATGTCAGCAAAAGAAAAAATAGTGAGCCAGACATGTGATGTCATCAGTGATGTCATCAATGACATTTGTGATGTCATCTTTGATGTCCTGGGTGTTAGTCTTAGCAGTGCACTGTGGTGGCGCGAGTTATGGTTGCTTAGCTTACCATAACTGGCGAATTTCAAGGGTTTTTCGGTTTTACTTGGAACCATAACATCCCTTTAACAAAGTTTTTTCACTGAATTTCATAGGTTTTTAGTAGCACAACTTAACCATAACGTCCCTTTAACAAAGTTTTTTCACTGAATATATATATATATATATATATATATATATATATATATATATATATTATTTTAAACTTTTTTTTACAAAAGAGTTAAACCAACAACTACTTCACAAACCAGGTTTCGTAGGAGCATGTGTCGTAGGAGTGTGCTATTACAGTGTGTGTCACAAGAGTTTGTGTGGTAGGAGTGTGTGTGGTGTGTGTGGTAGGAGCATGTGTCCTAGGTGCATGTGCCCTATGTGCATGTGAGAGCATGTGGCATATGTCCACATGTTATGTGAAGTAGGTGGATTTGCAATAAGTGTGCGTGTTGTAGGAACATATATCATAGGAGTGTGTGTTGTAGCAAGGCTTGTTATAGCAGCATGTGTCATAGGAGCATGTGCCCTAGACACATATGTAATAGGAATGTGTGTAGTACAGTGTGTCATAAGAGTGTGTGTGGTAGGAGCGTGTGTCATAGAAGCATGTGTCATAGGAGCATGTGTCGAAAGAGAATGTATCATAGGTGTATGTGCCCTAGGTGCATATGAGAGCATGTAGTAGGCACACCTGTAGTAGGTGTATGTGTTGTTAGGGTGTGTCATAGGACTCTGTGTTGTTGGATTGCATACTGTAGAAGAACATTTTGTAGGACCATGCCTCAAAGGAGCATTTGTGTGTAGTAGGAGCATGTGTAGCAGCTGCATGTGTCATATAAGCATGTGCTGTAGATGTGTGTGTCATAAGAATTTGTCGTAAGAGTGTGTGGTAAGTGTGCATCATAAGAATATATGTGTTGTAAGAGTGTGTGGTATAAAGGTATGCGTGGTAAGAGCAGGTGTCGTACATCCACATATTATTTGTAGTGGATGCATGTGTAGTAGTGTATATATAGGAACATGTTTTATAGGAGTATGTGTTGTAGGAGCCCATTTTATAGCAGCACGTGTCATAGGAGAACATGTCTTAGGATTATGTGTCATTAGAGTGTGTGTCATAAGAATGTTTCATAAGAGTGTGTGTCGTAACAGTGTGTGTGTGGTAGGAGCATGCATGATAGGAGTGTGTGTGATGTTATGTGGAGTGGGTGCATGTGTAGTAGGTGAATGTGTCATAGGAACATGTATGATAGGAGTATGTGTCATACGAGTGTTTTTTATAGTAACACGTATTGTAAGAGCGCATGTCACAAGAATACGTGGTGCAGGAGTACGTGTCATAGGTGTGTGTCTTATCAGAGTGTGTTTTGTAAGTGTGTGTCTTAAGGATGTTTGTGGTAGAAGTGTATGTTGTAGAAGCATGTGTCATAGGAGCATGTGTCGTAGATGCATGCTCTTTGTACAGTTTGCATGAAAAGTGTCCATTTATTGCATCACCTTAAAATTGACATCAAAGTCAGCTGTGACTTGTCTTTAATGTGAGTTTTTAGTAGATGTTAATTGTGTAATGTAGGAACTGTAAAACTCATACGCCCTGAGGACAGTTCATATTGAAAGTGTAGATGTATTCCATCACCTTAGAACTCACATTAAGGTCAGCTGAAACTTACCTTTGATGTGAGTTTTTAGAAGGTGTTAATTGTCCAATGTACGTATTGTAAAACGCATACCCACTGTGGACAGTTTGTATTCAAAGTGTACATTTATTCCATCAACTTAAAACTGAAATTAATGTCAGATTTGTTTTGCCTTTGATTTGAGTTTTTATGAGATGCACATTTTGTAATGTACCAATTGTAAAACTCCTACAGTCTGCATACATGATTGCAGCACATGTTGGAAGTGCCTCTGTGGTTGGGTATGTGTTGTAAAAGTGTGTGTCGTAGGACAATGTGTTGTAGGAGCGCATGTTGTAGGATTGCATGCCATAGGAGTGCATGTTGTAGGAGCATGTGTTGTAGGAGCGTGCATGTGTGCAGTAGGAGTGTGTGTAGTAGCTGCACATGTCATTGGACCACATGTTTAAGGAATGCATATTGTAGGAGTGTGTGCCATAAGAGGGTGTGGTAATGAGTTTGCATCGTAAGTGTGTGTGTCATAAAAGTGAGTGTTGTTGGAGCATGTGTCATAAGAGCATGTGTCATACACAACATATTATGTCTAGTAGATACATGTGTAGTAGCAGGTTAAAGGAACATGTATTATAGGAGTGTGTGTTGTAGGAGCAGGCGTTATAGCAGCATGTGTTGTTGGAGTGTGTGTCATTAGATTATGTGTTGTAAGAGTGTGTAGTAAGAGTTTATCATATGAGTGTGTATTGGAAGAGCGTATGTGGTCAGAGTGCATGTGGTAGGAGCATTTGTGGTAGTGTTATGAGCAGTAGGCGCATGTGCAGTAGGTGCGCAGGTCATAGGAACATGTATAATAGGAGTGAGTGTTGTAAGATTGCTTGTTATAGAAGCATGTGTCATAAGAGCATGCGTTGTAGGAGCACGTTGTAGGAGTGTGTGTCATAAGAATATGTGTTTTAAGAGTGTGCGCTAAGTGTGTGTCGTAGGTGTGTGTGTGTGGTAGGAGCATGTATCAAAGAAGCATGTGTCGTAGGAGCATGTGTTATAGGTTCATGCTCTGTGTCCAGTTTTTATGAAAAGTGTACATTTCTTCCATCACCTTAACACTGACATCAAAATCAATTCATATGCTTGGTGGACAGTTTGTATTGAAAGTGCACATTTATTCCACCACCTTAAAACTCACATTAAAGACAGCTGAGACTTGCCTTTTTTATGAATTTTTAGGAGATGCTAATTGTGTAATGTATGTATTGTACAACTCATACACTCCATGGACAGTCCATATTGAAGGTGTTCATTTATTCCATACACTCTGTGTAAAGTTTGTATAAAAAAGGCACATTCATTCATAAACCAAGTCGATTTTCAAATGCTTACATCACTGCACTAATTCAAGATAAAATCTAGGTGACTGCAATATATTAGAAAAATAGAAGTAGCCAATTTTGAGATATTCGGGATGAAACATTATTTCTTTTTTCCTATGGAAACCATGATGTAAAATGCTGTTAAAAACGCGATTAAAGTAAACCTTCTTTTAGACTATGAAGCTGTTAATGTAGAAATCTGAAATTTTGCATGCATATGCGGCTGCCTAGAATATTTTCAAAATGTGTAATACAAACATTGGAAAGTTATTAAGAAAAAGTAATTATCTCGAATTCCAGAGAGTTTTTGCTAACCTTAACTATGCATTGCGGTAGCGCGATATATATATATCCAGTTGAGCCAAGATTACAATGAATATGTCCACGTTAGAAAGACAACCTTATTATATTAATACTATAAAATGAAACCACATTTGATTAACTAACACATATCTTTGTACGAGACATGGAAAAAGTATGGGGGTCTGTCAAAACATTGGCACTGATCAGTATACTCTTATTCTGTTCAAACTTTGTGGGGGAAGGTGGATGCAGAGTTAATGCTCTGGTTACTTACTGATAATCTTCATTACCCTAAGCCATACTCATACCAGACAGTTGCTCTAGTGTGATGTGTGTCATTGAATAATGTAGTACTGTTTGGCTATTACAAACAGAACTTCCATGTGAAAGGTCAGCTATATTTGACCAACAGCATGGGGTAGGGCGAACAAAGAGTAGTTGTGAGTTTGGACATTTTCACTGAAGGACATCCCTGTAGTGCATCCAAAAGTCAGAGAGAAAGTCAGAATGCCGTAATTTAAAGCATCTATACTTTATATAAAGACAGGACAGATAGAGGAACCCTGACCTCGAAGATGTACAACGATCACAGGCGCACAATCTCCTGTTCCAGAATCTTCTTTCGGATGTTGTTATTATGACTTGAGACCAATTCAGGCCCAGCGTGGCTCATACGGATGAACGTCAATGTTATGGTGAGAAACACAGGCGAGAAATGTCCCCATCCCTCGCTACTGAATGCAGTAGTGAAAGAGACAGCTACACAATCACTCATTCACTCTAAACGACGAATTGGTGGCTGTGTACATTTGCACGAGGGCTGGCCCGCGTTTTCCCTTAGCAGTTCTGAGCAAAATTGCAGAGTAATACTAGAACTGTGACACTGAAGGTGTTTATTCCTAATCGAAAACGTACGCAGACATCTGTCGCTGATAGCTTTTGTGTTTACAATTCAACATAAAAGGTTTGTACGGGGAGGGAGGGGGGCGGTTTTGGTGTGTGACTGGTGCTGAGAAATGTTTTCAGAGTTCAAGTAATGTTCAGAATATCTACCAACATAGCACACAATCAGGCAAGAGTCTATCAGTGTGGTCTTTGCTTTCACCAAACGACTGCCACGTGGTTATTGCTACATTACATTTCAGGGAGGGTTACTTCAGATCACAGTCAATGGGGCCCAAGGTTTCCCTGGCAGCTGTCGAGAATGTAAGTCAATTTCTGGAGCAGCATCATTATCTCGAGATAACAAGCTGTACGGTTTCACTTTGTTTAAAGGCGCTTTAATCATTTGGCCCAGCTTGAATGCACAGTGTGGGGGGACCCTGGGACTTCTGTTTACATCCAAGGGGTCGCCTCCCGACATTACCAAAGTTTATGAATTTGTAGTTTTTTTTTGTTGAGACGCTGTTATGGTTTCTTGTTCAATTTAGCTGTCAAATAATGTCACTCACACTCTCCCTACAGATAAGGAGTGTATTGGCCACTTTGACTCCCCAAAGAAAGGCAAATACTCCCAAAAAATAAAAATAAAAATGGGAAGTCAAAATTCTCCCAATAAAAGAATGGGAGATTGACACATAGGAGCGTGTGCCCCTGCTGCTTTCACCCAAACAGATCCATGGATGTGCTTGGAACAGTAGTTCATGTACTACCACAGGAAGAAATGAAAAGAATTATGGAAGTGGCCAAATGTATCTTTTAACGGTATGACTGTGACGTTCTTTCATCGTCAGGCATTTCAAAGCCTGCAGTTTAAATGTGTTTGCCAGTTCATCGACATTTTTTTTGGGGGGGGTGAGGGGGCAGGGTGGGGGAGGGAAAGGGCAAATAAGTCGTTGAGGGTTTGGGTATAGGTAAAATTAGGTGCAGGAAGGAGGGATTGGGGGAAGCCCACCACAAAAAAAGAAGACATTTGATGAACTATCAAACACGTTTAAATTGCAGGCTTTGAAAAGCCTGACGATGAAATGTCATAGAACCCTTTTAACATGCATGAATAACTTGCTGCAACAAAGTAGATCTCACAAAAATATTTCTATTTTACAGTTGATCATATTTGTACATGTTTATACAAATACTCCCATTGGGGACGGGACTTACTCCCATAAAAATCATTTTACTCCCAACTTTCAATAGGGAGTAAAACACTCCTACTTCAAAATCTTATCTGGAGCACTGCTTATATCCATATGGAAGCATGTGAGAAGGAAAGGAAACACCCATAAGAAACAGCGGCAAGAGGTGGCTTCACTACATGATACTTGCTTTTTAAAATAGTGCCAATCACTCGCCAAAGGATTTTGTGTGCATGATCACAGTGCCATTTGAAACACAGCTGTGAGCTTGTAGTCATTTACTAGGTGTACCCAGCCTGCAATATGCCGATGTTGCGCTATCTCTCTGTCTCGCTCTCTCTCTCTGCGTCACTCTTGATATTTCATCCTCTCCCGCTGTCTGTGTTGTAGTGTGAGAACCTTGGTGAGCTTCTCACTCACTGTCTCCATGAATCCTGATGCTATCCTGCGATGTGAGGGAAGGAAGGGCTGGGCAAGCAAGTGCGCTCTAGCTGTTTGGAGAGCCTTGCTGTGTTTTAGTAATCATTTGTTGTATGAAATGTGAGCTATGGGGCCTTGATGACTTTTGAAAAGGAGGGTATGTGAAAGGTAGCCGGGCTCTATATGTAAGCTGACCACATGTTCTTTGTGGTGGCCAAAAGGAGGTGCGGCATCGCCCTTTCTGTCCTATTGGGCTAGCCACCACTGCTCACTGCTTCTGATGCCAGCTGGCCTCTCACTCCTCAATGTAGTTTCTGGGGACTAATGTCCCTCTGATAGTCAACCAGATAAACTGTGGGCAGACTGCATAGCACATGTGATTGCAGCCTGGTCCTCCCACTGCATGCAGGTCTCCTTTCGTAAGTAAAGGGGACCTACACGCAGATATTGGCGGTGGTGGTATGCGATGAGACGCCTGCTCATTGCATGCTGCTATCATTGCAATGCATGAATCTGGGCTGTTGTTTCATTACATCAGATTCTTATGCTACTTAATTTTGCACCCTACCGTGTTGGATTCATTGCTTCATGTCACACAAACCGCATGGTTATGTCAGCAACTAATCTATCCCAGATACAAACACACATGTGTGCCTCTAATGCCAGATATGACATTCTTGGCCAAAATATCAATTCTTCCATTTCTGATATCCTTCAGCAGTGCGTTACTAATTATTTGATTTTATCAGAGGCATAGATGGGGTAGGGCTTGCGGGGGCAAGGCCCACCCAAAATGTCTAAATTCCCACTCAGCAGCACTCTGTGGGCATTTACAGGTGGTAATGTCACTGCTGTGGGTACAACTACTTTAGCTGCGGTCCTTGCTACGCCGCTGGATTTCATGATCATATTGTTTCAGCAGAACTGCAATGGAGCTGCTCTCCAGAGGTGGGGTCTGGGTAGGGTGGAAGCCCTTCTTCCTCATGGCCAATTTTCCATATGAGGATTTTGGTTCTTCTGGAATTTCAGTAGCAAAGTCTCACATTAGGTTTTCTGAACCTATTACCCATGCATGCACATGAGACTGTGTGTTAGGGTGTTAGTCTGCAATTGGGCACAGTGAAGGAACCGCTATAAAGTCAGTAGCGTTCAAAACCCACTAGGCAGTGATACAGAGAGGAAAGAATGTATTATTAAAGATGAAGTGCCTCTGGGAAGGAGGAGGTGTGCCTCACTTTGTATTCGTATTTTACTGGATTTGTAGACTGCTGCACGCCAAAACGCTTCAACAAAAAGGAACGGTAAAATAGGTATGTAAACACACGCCAAGTAAGTAAGTGTAAGTATGTGACACGACACTGTCACAATGGATCGCTTTCTTAAGCAATCCGCAGCTGTTGAACGTTTTCAAGTTGTGCTGTATGAATATAAATTTCAAAGAACACATTATATAAACTACGATGTTAGTATTGTAGCAGCAAAGTAGTATCCATGGTTACCAATCTACAGTTAATTAACGCAAATGGACAGGTGAGGAAACAAACAGATAAGATTTCAATGTTTTTAAATCAATATTTTTGTCCATTTTTAGTTTCGATTCTTTATTTTCATCATAAAACAAATTCTGGTTTCACTGGAGACGGGTGACCTCCTGTTGTACTCTATGCGCCCAAGCACTTAGATGCTTCCTGTACTTACAGCTTTACAAGACTTCACCTGCGTACTTTGGGCCACGCAGGCGATTGACAGCTCTTGGACCCCAGTTGCACTTGAAGTTTCCCTTGTGACACTCAGGTAAAGTCTCACAGACCAGCAAGGCAAGAAGTGACCACTTACCCGGCCCACTTGGAAGACACGGACCCTTAGCACTTCTTCAACAGTGCTTGACTCCATTTTGCTAAATCCCCCGACAGTTCCTTTTCTACTGAAGCCACACGTACAGACTGGACACACAGTGCTTGTACAGTTGGACCACACAAAAGGTTGAAACCAAAGACAATGCGACCCTGGCAGTAGGGTGTTAACGGGGCCGGTAGAGCTGCTGGCCCCGTTAACCCCCTACCGCCTCATTACAAGGTCTCCTCGCGGGACCCGCTAAGGATGCCTGGTTTTACCAGGCATCCTTAGCGGGTCCCGCGAGCAGGCCAGGATGCAAACAACGTGCCCATCTTTAACAGGCTCGTTGTTTGCATCCTCACCATTCCCATTGAGCCCTATGGGGGCTCGAATGGGAATGGGGATGTACAGGGTCAGGGTTCCTGGAATGGGGAAATGCCGGGCCCTCCAAGGTCAGAATGGCCCGGTATTTCCCCATTCCAGGAACCCGGACCCGGACCCGGTACCTAGAATGGGGGTAGCCATGCTGCAAATAGCGGCATGGCTACCTCCAGGGTCGTAATGAAGCCCAAATGTCTCGATGAGTTTATGTTTATGTTTACTCATTTATATTGCGCGCCAGACCCGAAGGTATGAGGGCGCAGGAGCAGCAAGGTTATTCTCAGTTTGGTTACAGTGCTGTACAGTAATTTACAGTGTGTACATAGGTTGATACAGTTGCGATGGATGCAGTAATATACAGTTTACAGTTTACAGGTATACATAATTACATGATTAGTAAAGGTGAGGTCAGTTATTGGTCATTATTCTTTAACCACTGAAAGTAGCTACGCCTAAAGTGGGGATAGGTTTGGGGTGTCCTAAGGGAGGGTGGTAAAGAGTTCCAGTGTTGGGCTGCTTCCACCTGGAAGCTGTTGCCGCCCATTTTGGTTCGATTGAATCTGGGAACTGTAAGTAAGTTGGCATTGGTGGATCTGGTGGGCCTGTTAGGGGTGTATCTTTTTATTCTGTCGGCTAAGTAGCGGGGGCTGCATTAGTGAGGCATTTGTGTGTTAAGGAGGCTACTTTGTGCAGGATTTTGTCGGTGGTGGTAAGCCAATTGTGAGTTCTCCTGATGTTAGAGATGTGTTCTCTCTTGGGTATGCTGAGTGCTGCTCTGAGAGCATTGTTTTGTAGGGTCTGGATTTTATTGGTAACCTGTTTGTTGGCTCCTATGTAGAGGGCATTGCAATAGTCCAGTTTTGATAATACAAGGGCTCTGGCTAAGGTAATGCAGTTCTGAGTGGATAGGAAAGGTTTGGCTGCTCTTATAAGCTTACATGTGTAGGCTGTCGAGGTAGCCATGGAGCGAACCTGTTTATGGAAGGAGAGGGCAGAGTCTAGGTAGATTCCTAGGGTTTTCACTTCTTTAGATACCTTGATGGGATTGCCGTCTATAATGAAGCTGGTGTAGTTATGGTCCAGTTTATTTAGATTGTGGGTGGATCCGAGGATGATGAGTTCAGTCTTGTCATCATCCAGGCATAGACTGTGGGAGGTCATCCATGCCTGGATGATGAGGTATACCCTGTTCACCAAGGCCAAATCCTTGTTGTAATCTCCCATCAACGGGTTGAGGATCTGGATATCATCGGCGTAATTAGTGTAGGTGATACCCAGACCGTCAAGATCATCAAACAGGGGCTTCCTGAACACGTTATACAGTGTTGGGGAGACACATGAACCCTGAGGGACCCCACATGTGATGGGAATGGGGTCAGCAGAAGCTGAGGTGGAAAAGACACAGATAGATCTGTTGCTCAGGAATGACTCAATCCAACCGATGGCTTCTTGAGAGAAGTGAGCAGCCGAATCCAAGTGATTGCATAAAATTTTGTGATCTACTAGATCAAATGCTGCTGAGAGGTCTAGGAGGAGTAGTATAGCAGTTTTCCCATTATCTCTAGAGTGTCGATTTGAGCCTTAAGATCAATGAGAGCAGTTTCTGTCCCATGTTGGGGTCTAAAGCCTGATTGCCGGATTCCCAGGAGGTGGTTTTGTTCAAGATATTTTTTTATTTGTTGATAGGCAGTCTTATCTAATATTTTGAGCAGGAAGGGGACGGTGGTGATAGGTCTGTAGTTGGTGGGTATGGAAGGGTCTAGTGAGGGTTTTTTGAGTAGAGGGAGGACCCATGATTCTTTGAGGTTGTTGGGGATGATGCCTGAAGAGAAGGAGGCGTTAATGAGTTTGGTAATGAATGGTGAGAGGTCTCTTGCCGTGTCTTTAATGATTTGTGCGGGGCAAGGGTCGCCCTGGCAATTAGACGGTTTAAGGCTGAGGATGATTTTTTCCATTTCTAATGTAGAGACTTTTGAGAAGCTGAAGCGGGTGGGTGGATTGGGTATGGGGTTCTGAGGTGTGGGGCGTGGGTGAGTGTTGGTGGAGTTACTAGAGTTGGTTAGGGATTCTTTCTTGTTGTTGATTTTGATTTGAAGGCCTGTGACTTTATTGGACAGGGCATTTTGGACACTAGTGCACCATTGTTTATCTTTCACACATGTGTCTGGGACTAGGACAGGAGTTTCTAACTCTTTGATAATAGAAAACAGTTCCTTTGGGCTGGATTTGGCTTGTGCGATTCTCTGGTTATATGATTCTTGTTTAGCGAGAATTATTTCTTTTTTGTATGAGGAGACTATTTTGTTGAGGATTATCTTGTTAGTATCTGTAGGAGATGTTCTCCAAGCTTGTTCCTTTATGCGTTTCTCTAGTCTGAGAGCTTTTAGGTGGGTAGAAAACCAAGTGTTCAGGTGTTTTTTTGGCTTACATTTTCTCAGTTTAAGGGGTGCAATAGAGTCTAAGGCTGAGCGCATGCTGTTATTATAACTTTCAACAAGGTGGTGGGGGTTGGAGGTGGATGAGAGTTGGTTCAAGGTCGGTAGAATGAAGGGGATGAGTTTTTCAGCTGTGATATTTTTCTTGCTTCTCTTAGGAATAGCTGTGGCAAGTAAGTTATTGGTGATGGGGCTTGAGGCTTCGAGGTTGAAAGTGAGGAGGTGGTGGTCAGACCATGATTGAGGGGTATTAACGGTGATGGAGGCCACACAGTTGTAGTCTGCTACCCAGTCAAGGGTTCTCCCTTTGTTGTGGGTAGGGGTAGATATTCTTTGGGTAAAACCTAATTCTGACATGGTATTGTTAATGAGGGTAGCCTGGAGGTCTTTGGGATCTTTCAGGCCTAGGTTGAAATCTCCTAGAAGGAGACTCTGGGAGGTATTTTTTGGGTTGTTGGTGAGGATGGTGGTGAGGTCTTCCTCGAAGGAACCTAAAGGACCAGGAGGTCTGTAGAATAAATGGATATTTATGGTTTGGGAGTTGGCAGTGGGAAGCTTAGCTGTGAGAGATTCACACGAAGGGAGGAGGTTTGTGGTGTCAAGTCTAATGTTGAGGTGCGTTTTGGCAATTATGGCGAGGCCTCCGCCTCTGGATTCTGCTCTGTCCGCTCAGAGGATAGTATAGTCATCAGGGATGGCTAGTGAGAGAACTGGGCCAGCGGCTGCATGGAGCCAGGACTCAGTGATGGCTAGGAAATCTAGTTCATCTGCAAGAATAAGGTCTGCCATAGCCGTGGCATGGGCTACTACAGATCGCGCATTAATTAAGGCGCCTCTTATGGGCGTGGAGATAGTTTTGGTGCAGGTGGGTATAGTGGTTAAGTTGTGAGCCCTTAGTGAGAACTAAGAGTTGTGAACTCAATAATCCCTGGAGTCAAGACTACATGAGCTGTTCAGGCAATGGGGGTCAGCTTTGCAGATGCAGGTCCGTGAGCCTTATTGGGACTGCTGGACCTTGTGTTCTGTACACTGTCCTATGCCGATAGATCCAACTATCAGGCCAAGAGCTATCCACCAACATGTGCCCACGTTGCTTATGAGGACTTCAGCAGTTCATTGGGAACAGTATGGTTGCCCAGCTCCTTCGTCCTCCTGAGAATGTTTAGCTTATGCAGTATATCTTTACTGTTGCCTTTATTTATGCCCAGTGGACACCAGCACCCACTCCCCCCAGCACTGCCCTTGTGGGCCTCCCTACCCGCCGACTGTGCTTCCCAGCCTTGGGATTCCTCCTCCAGTTCACTTAGCCAGCAGCATCCTCTCCTGGCATGGCTCTTCCCTCCTGGCCTCTCACCAGCACCTCCTCCCTTCCTCCCTCCCCCACCTTTCCCCCATATCTCTTGCACTTCCCTTCATTGCACTTGCACGTCTGAATGTCACAAGGCCTAGTAGGACCACAATTGTATATTTACTGTCTTTTTTGTAATTACTATTTACTCCCATGTTTCCTCTCCACTTTGTCTTGTATGTTGTTGTATAGGCCCCTAACAAATGCTCAATAAATAAATAAAAAATAAATGTGTTTTAGCAAATTTCTTAGGATTTTTGTTTATAATATAGTATAACATTTTGGCAAGGCAAGCATACTTAATGGCCCTCTCTAATCAAGTTATGTCTCAATACTGGAGGTAAAAAGGTGTTTGTTTAGTAAGATATGTATTCAATATTATAATACACCTTTCACAAATCCTTGAAAAATCTTCAGGTGATGAAATTTAAGGAAATTAGCTTTTCATGAAATATCTAATACCATCCTGTTCACATCCAAATGAAAAATGTGTAAATGTAAACGGTCAAAAAAATACTGTGCCTAGTCATGTCTAGTTAATGGGGAGATTATGGACATTTAAGGTCACTATGACAATGTGACTCCTCAGTGCCTGGCAAACTACATAGCGTACGGCTTATAAAGGACATCCTGAGTGAGGCAGCAGTTTCCCTACTTCAAGACATCACCAAATGACATTATCATCAGAATCCTAGGGGTACCTCCACAGATATGAAGTCATCCCGAAAAGGATCCTAGCTGGCGCTAAGGCATGGCAGTACCAAGCAGGCCCCTACGGCAGCACCGGCAGTGGGGGCCTGTATAATGACTCCCAGAGCAACTAATGTGGCACAAGTATCAGGCATGACAGCGGTACAATTTCAGTTCCCTCAGTGCAGCAGAAATCATAGTACTGGCCTTGTAAAGGAGGAGCATAATCACACTGGGATGCCAAGTTACAGGGAAGTGGACAGATATGGTGGTCCGAGATCCATGATGCAAGAGATCTCTCCAAAAGATACATTCAATCAACAGTAGCAGGCAGCAGTTGAGTGTCAGTCTGGCCAGGATGTCCCAAGCTCACAAAGACAGCAAGAATCTTCCTGAGCCTTATCTAGTCTATGTCCTGTCATATTGTCATGTCATGCTAGGAGGATGTGTGCCACGCACCGCAGCCGTTTGGATGGTCTCCAGGCACACTGGCATATCTGGTAGCGAGTGGTCGGGTTGTGTTAGTCGGGAGGAGCGGGCCAATCCAAGATTGCGATGCTTCGTTTTGTTGCGTGCTGTCTGGAAGTACACTGAGCTCTGTGCACATGTGATCTTCTTATGTATCTTTTGAATCCATGCATTGATGGCTTCGTGTCTAAGGTGAAATCCTTGTGTGGCGTGGTGCAGGAGTGGGTTAGCCTGGGGCCATTGGGTGTCATTTGGAATGGAGATGTGTTTAATGTCAGGGAATGTGTCTATACATAGCCATGTGTGCGTGACCAGTTTAGTTAGGGTGGCTAGTTTCCTGCAAGTGAGTATTGAGGATTACCATGCATTGCTGGCTCTTTCGGAAAACATCACTAGCATGCCATTCAGATTGTGTGACCAGTGGACTATAGGACAAGAGAAGCATTAGAACACAGACATCACTTATAGAAACACAAAGTGCAGGTGTTCTGAAGACAGATTAACATTCAGCAAAAGAACCAATGGCACAATGGCATTGTATTAGCTTTCACACACAGGTGGTTATTTCAAACTTATTACACTATTAAACGTCCTGTAAAATGGCTGACAAGCCATACATCCTACCACATTAGAAAGCATCATTTCATAAGGCAAACTTTCCCAGTTTGATTTTAGTTTATGGACATAACCCAAGAACTGTCCATTTTATGTTTTGATCTTTCTTAACAAATGTTATTTCTAAGTGTGCAAATATGTGACCAACACATGTTTTTTAAATAATAAATATTGCCTTTGAATAAAATGTGAGGCTACATTGCACGTGCGGTGGTGTTGGCCACATAGAAGAGTTCTCGTTTTAACTTCCATTCTATGATACTTGTGGGATAAAAGGAAAATGTAACATTTTGTACCATGACTCCTAAAATTCTAATTGATTGTGTGCTGACTTTGAATGAAATTGAGTTGTGTTTGCAAAATATCAAATGTGCAGTCAAATATACAGGTGTTGCCAGGTCAGTTGCATATTCACACAACTGCACTCAATTTTTCTTGGCCTCTTCGACATCTCCCTCTATCCACCACTGAAAATCATGAGCAAGCCTGTGCGATTTATTGGTCAATGAGACACAGCTCTAGCTGCACATGCCTGGCAAACGTGGCCAATGCCAACTACTGGAGAAGGACCTGCCATCTAGGAGTCTTCTTAAATTTAGTTGCTCCAAAACAGAAGTTCTGTGCCCCAACACTAAACGAAAAAGTGGCTCTACTCCACCCGTGTACCATTTCTCATACGGGACAAGTCTTCAAATCTAGCCACAAAACCAAAAGCTTATCAATCAATCACAATTTGGTGAGGATAGTCTACTCGGAGACGGAAGTGCGATGCTTGATTACCTCCGTCTCCCAGCAGACAAGCCACTACTAATGGAAAATACCACCAAAGGTGACTGTGGAGACTCCTCGAGATCGAAGGGGATCATTTGTCAAGACTTGCAGCAAGTGAGGAGATGCCCTGAACGTCTCCTATTTGCACCTGATATCTTATATCTGGTTTGCAAAGCCTAAAACTAGAGCAAACCTGGAGATGCTGCAACATGTTTGATATTGCACAAAGGATTGGCAAATGTGCTCACGTGCATCCCACAGATGTGCCAAGCTTCTCTTGATGGGCCGCAGTCTAAGGATTGTGAATAAGGTGTAAGGCAGCAGGAGGAAATCTGATGCTCATCAGCACTTCTTGATGTGCTCTGCTAACCATGTTTTTGAAGTAGTCCCTAAGTCATGCAGAATTATTCAGCCAGACAGGTAGATGGGAAAAGGCGATAACCCAATCACCTCCTGCCCCCCAAAGCAATGGAGGATACTCCATTATCTTCTACTTAACGCAAAAAAATACCTTCTAGACACGTTGCCTCACTCACATATACGTTCATGGGAAGCCTCCAAACGCCTAGGCAACGCAATAAGCAAGCATCCTCTAGGTGCAAACCTCTCTATCCGCAAACGCAATCTAGTCCACATCGCAAGTGGGTTGTGACTTCAGAGTTCCCAGCACCGCAGAATATGCTCAACAACGACATCCACCCACAGGCACAGGACCTGCCTGCTGAAAAGAAAAGAATGCACCTCCTCTACATCTGCACCCCTTAGGCAGTGTGTAAGCCCCCTGAGGTGAGGCACTTTGTAGGTCTACAACACCAAGACTTCTGGCCCACCCATTACTTTTCAGCTAGCAGCTGAACTACAAGCTACTCGGGAGGATGTCTCGGGAGTATAGCTCAGGGGCAACGTGTTTGCCTTGGAAGCAAGACGACACGGAGCAACACAGGTTCGATCCCCGGGACCGATCCCCGGGTCTGTGCTTAGAAAACTCTGGGTGTTAAGCGCATTATAAATAACCTACCATATCATATATCATATCATGCACTATATAATGAATGTTTAGTTAAGCATTACTGTCCGCAGTCAAGGTCACATCGGTCAGTCGTCTGCCCGGAACTCCGACTTAAGCAGAGGACACATAAGGGGGCTCAGACCGCATAACTGCTGTTATGCCATCAGATGGGGTAAGGCTACTAGCAGCCAGCCGCAGGACTAGAAACTAAGCAATGACCACATTTTGGGGGGGGAAAAATAAAAACACCATTGCATCATGTTCACCAAGCAATGGATGCTCGGGGACAATGCAATAAAAGTCCCTGGCTTCCCCCTTTCGAGTGAATTGTGGGCAAGTTGGCAGATGGGATGGTGATGGGATGCAGCCTGAGGGGAGGGCTAAAAGTAGAGGGAACGTGTGGGGAGGCTGAGGTTTAGGTTTGTTATGGCTCAACAACACATACACTATCCACACAACTTTATGAAACAAATTGCCCAAAATAAACATGAAATGTTCGATTAGTTGTGAGAGTAATAGGCTACTGGAAAGAGGTCACAGGGTGGCTTCCAATATTTCGTAGTCTATGGGCCTCATTACACGGTAGGCGGTAAGGGTTTACCGGTACCGGTATTTTACCGGTACCGGTAAATCCTTACCGCCTTACTACGAGGTCCCTTTGCGGGTTGGGGAATTTAACGCCTGCTTTTTCCAGGCGTTAAAAACCAACCCGCAAAGGGACCAGTGGAGCTAATTACGGTACCGCAATTTGCGGTACCGTAATTAGCACCTTCCCCATTCCCATAGAGCCCTATGGGGCAAAAATGGGAAAGGGGAAGGGCAATGGTGGAAGGGGGAATTACCGCCCGCCAACCTTGGAATGGGGCGGTAATTCCCCTTTCCCCCAAGGCGGTGCCGGTATTTTACCGGCATGAACCATGGCGCTAATAGCGCCATGGTTCTTCGCCTACCGTGTAATGAGGCCCTATATCTGTGCAAGGAATGCTTTCTATACGAATGCGCACCAATCAGTGAATTCTGGTGAGAAATGGCGGCATCCAAGAACATTGCATGGTTTCTCCTTCAGGGCAGAGGCCGCAATATACGCCACACTGTGGGAAGCCACTGTGCGGTTCCAGCTCCAGAGAGCCCTCTGTGCTCTGCGGGCACCCATCACGCGCTGGCGGGGTCCCGCAAAACACGGCCCAGCACTCTTTCATGCAGCACACGCTGTCCGCCCTCTCACCTACTTAATAACTTCAAGAGCCTCTTATAGCAAGGAAAGCGGAGGGGCGCATTCCTTGTTCCAAGCAAGAGTGGGGGTGGGGGGGGGGGTGAATTGAGGGGGAGTGTTTTGAAGTCACGTCGATGTCTATGTAAAGGAAACGGGGATAGCGTATTTGAGGAGGTTGACAGCGACTTATGTCGACTCGTGATCTCACCGTCAATCAAAAACACAGCGACCTCAGTAACTGGAACGAAACCTTCAGTGTTAAAGCAATTAAGCCCAAGACCAAACATGGCATATATAAGGCGATCTATTCGCCCGTGACTTCACTGGCGATTCCTAAGAAGACACTTCTCCCAATCATGTGATCTTGGTCAACATGTTAACCCGCCTGTCCCGGCCCCGCCCCCACCCAACAGTCTCCTATAGCTAATCTGTCAATCTAGTATCAACAATGGGAATCTACCTAGAGAATATGGCTGAAAGTGAAGCGCGATGAATGACGTCAACATGACGTCTACCTTGTGTCCTGTGAGACCTATTGCTGACCCAGAACTGTTATTGGTGACTGCTAGCATAGTTTCTGAAAAGGGCCAGCATCCTGTTCACCTGCATTCTAGGTCACAGCTACCTGATGACCCTCGGCTTTGCTGCTGCTCTGCAGCCCGGCGAGTACACGCACACTGGACACATGCTTTCATGTCAGTTCGCATGACTGCCCTGGTCAGCAACACAGCAGACTTACAGCGCAGTGAGGATCTAGCACCCAGGTGAGGCGGCCTTATGATGTTCTCTCTTCCCTACCGATGCGGCTCAAAGCAGGGGGTTGCGCCTCTAGATAAAGTAGCATCGGCTCAACTCGTCTGGGCGGATGGGTAACATTCTAACGATATCCAAAACTAGGCAGGATTGCCCGTGGAATGCAATCCACTTTTACAGTACATCACGACATTGGGGACATCCATGGGTTCTAGGCAAAAGGTATTTCTGGGATTAAGTTCATTTCCATATCTCTGTAAATGGATGTGCACAAACTCACACAGTTTGTTGGCAAATCAGGGACTGGAACTCAAAAGACGTAGAAGCTCAGAAATACTCTAGAGCCCACATTCGTTAGTAAATAGATTGGGCGGACTCACTGTCACCAAGGATACGATGTTTCTCTTCTGGGCTTTAGAGGACCGACATAATGAATGTGTAGGAGGCGTGGCACCGAACCACTCCAATTGACTGACCACACGCACTAAAAGGAAATCACCTGGTCGGAGAGATTACCCCCTCGGGACACCCCTCCAGCGCCCCTCCTGCCCCGCCGCCCAGCAGGGGTCGCACCTGAAGTTTGTGTGCACTGCATAGCAGCATCACCATAAGAAGTGTAGGCACAGCCAGACAACGCAGCCTGGCCGTCCAGACTGCGAACTCCCTCGCCACTGACCAAGTTACGCGGCACGCAAACCACAACTGAGCGAGTTAGAGGACACAGACACAAACTACTACTCTTCCACACCTGAGCGCGTCACAGTGTGCGCTGCGGGGGTGCCCGAGCGTCAGGCACTAGCAAAAGTCAAGAGAACAAAAACGGGAAGCCTCCCCCTGACCTGACAGCCGCTTCTCCCTCGCACTTTTCCAGAATATATCCCAGGCTTTGCTGGTGGAGTCCTTGATGTGTTCACTGAAGGACCGCCTGAGCCGAGCCTTCCCTCGGCGCTCCATCCCGGCCCCCAAATCCACAGGCGGCTCACGTTCTCCCATCCACAGGCAGCGGCCGCCCAATCCCGAGCTCTCCAAGCGGCGGGTATCAAAGCCTCAGCCTCCCGAGGCGCGCTCTTCTCAGCGCGAGCGCAGCAGTGACTCGCGGGGTCTGCCCGGGGCACGCCTTTCTCTTCTGAGAGAGGGAGAAGTGCACTGCTCCCTGCACACCATCCTGGGGTCAGCCCAGGCTGGAGAGGAAATAGCAGCCCACTCGGGTCCCCCCTGCCTCGCAGCAAAACGGAGCCCTGCATCTCAGCTGACACATTTTATAAACATGCTCATTCCTCCGGCATGCTGCGCAGTACATGCAGCGCCATGCTACGCAGAGGGATGGCGCAATGAGCACGTGCTGCCACCGGCTTCCCCTCGCGATGCCCCGTGTCGACAGCCTCTCTCTCTCGCTTTATACATGTCTGTTTTTATCTGGTTGTCTCTTCATCTCACACTTACAGTTCACGCCTTTCTTCAACTGACTCCGATCGTCTATTTTTATACTGTACTGAATGTGTTTATAATGGCTAACATTAATGGTCAGCATGTTCCAAAGTGGTCCCAGGTTTGCCAGATAAGGGAACACCAGCTGTACCGTCCCAGAGTATCATAGTGATGAAGTACTCTTTCTCTCTCTCTCTCGTTTTCTCTCTCACTCACTCACGCACTCTCTGTGTGTCTTTCTCACACACACCCTCTCTCCCTCTGCTCGCCCTGTCTCACTTTATGTCTCTGTTTCTTTTATGTGGGTGAGATGCAGGTCGTCGGGTGGGCTGTTGCAACATCTGTGCCAATAGAGGAAAACACAGATAACTTGATGGCCGAAGGGGGGTGTATTTCTGCAAAAACAGCTATAAAATACTAATATTGTAAAATACCCCCTTTTAGAATGGACAAATAGTCTATATTCTAATGATATCTTTCAGTATATATTTTAGTCATGAAAATAATATTACACTTGCCTTACTCATCAAACCACATTATCAAAGCCTAGAGTAACAGTATAACTTATTTTCTGACAGAAGGTTATCTTTCCAAGATGGACAATCAGATACCCTCCTATTGTACTTTTTTTGGATATATCCTTATGAGAATGGGCAAGGGGACAGATAACGCCAGTGAGGACTTGTGATGAACTTGCATCTTTGAGGATGATAGCTTGAGCTTTTGATTTTTAGCAAATAGATAATGGTGACAATTATGTTTATGAATTGATGCTCTGACATTACAGCCCACTTTCACAATGCTCTGTGCTAGAATGCATAATGCAATCATTACCCAGCTCTGACAATCTACTGACACCCCCAACAGCTGCCTTGCAGTGCAAATATGGCATGGTCAATCACCAAGTCCTATGTAACCACCTTATCTCTGCAGCACACTTTTCAGACAAAACTACTACCTGGGTCCAATCATTTCCGGAGAACAGATCAATGAGGGTCTTCTCGCCATCAGCCTCTGCCAAACCGTCTCCAGTCACGTGCAGAGCCCCCAAAAAATCATGTGTGTCGCCTACCCTTTACAATGTGGTTACGAAGCCCCTATTTGATGACCTTGACCATTTGGTTGTCACCTAAACAAATTATGCAGATGACACCCAAATACTCATCCCCATCACTGGCGACCACATAGTTGACTCCAAAGCACTCAATGGGCCACATTACGAGTATGGAGGTAGCCATGCCACTTTTAGTGGCATGTCTACCCCCATACAGGGTACCGGGTCTGGGTTCCAGGAATGAGTAATTACCGGGCCATTCCAACCTTGGAGGGCCCGGTAATTCCCTTTCCTGGGACCCGGACCCGGTGCATCCCCATTCCCATTTGAGCCCCCATAGGGCTCAATGGCAATGGGGAGGATGCTAACAACGGGCCCGTTAATGACGGGCCCATTGTTAGCATCCTGGTCTGCTAGCGGGTCCCGCTAAGGGCGCCTGGTTTTACCAGATGTCCTTAGCGGGACCCGCGAGCAGACCTCGTAATGAGGTGGTAGAGGGTTAACGGCGCCGGCAGCCCTACCAGATCCGTTAACCCTCTAACGCCTTCCTCGTAATGAGGCCCACTGACATTTACCTTGTCATTGAGGCCTGGATGGCGCAACATGGGCACTGTCTTAACGATGATAAGACAGAGTTACTCCTCCTCGGATCAAAACACCAACTCAGTATGCTAGATGCCAGCTTCGACTCCTTCATCATAGATGGCAACCCCATCAAGGTCTCGAAAGACGTAAAAATTCTTGGCATCCGCTTAGACTCCACTCTAACCCTAGCCAGACAAACAAACGCAATAACGTCATTAACGGTGCACACATGCAAACTAATCACTCCATGCAGACCATTTCTAACCAACAATTGCACCACCATAGCTAGAGCTCTAGTCCTGTCGAAACTCGACTACTGTACTGTGCTCTACCTAGGGACCAGCCGATAGAACACTAACAAACTACAAGTACTACAACACAAGACCATCAGGGCCGCTATGAACATCCCCAGAGCCCAACACATTTCGGAAACTAGACACAGTCTCAACTGGTTATCTTTCAACCAAAGAATAGGTTTTAAATCACTGTCTCTCATGCACAAATGCCTCAGGAACCTCGCACCGAGTTACTTGTGCAATCTATTTTCACACATCTCTGACCGACCCATCAGAGCTCCACAAGCTCATTGCCTCAAGATCCTGAGGTTTAAACTTCAGAAGGCAGGGAGTAGTAGCTTCCCGGTACTCGCTGCTAAGCTGTGGAATACATCACAGATATCACTCAGATCTGAACCCTCCTATCACTCCTTTAGAAGAAAAGTCAAAATTTGGCTACTAGCGCAAAAACAGCTCACCCACCCTAGACGCTTTGCCTAATCCATTGTGCACCTTGTACATAGATTTCATGTAAAACTGTTTAATGCCTCATTGCCTTTGTTCAACCGCCTATTGTAAATCCTGTGCAGTATGTAATCAATGTATAATGTATATATGAAATCATGTAATGTAAATATGTAACTTTGTGAACCTAAGAAATGCGACCAAAGGCCTAAGGGCTTGGTGCGCTTTACAAATAAACAAAATACAAATACAAATGTTGAAAAGTTAGACTTGTATTCCTGAATACAGCTGCTTGAACTCAAAGCTCCAAAAGAAAAGATTTTAAACGATAGGCACGATATCATGATATTGTTAAGGATTTCAATCAGGCACAACCCCGGGTCTCGCCTAGCATGTAGTGCGCAATGAAATACTTATTTATTATGTCTATAAGATCAATATTCTGAATGATGTACCACTCATATCACACTCGTCTCGAAATACCACCCAGATCACACTGGACCAGGAATCAGGCTAGTTTGTAAGGGTAAATATTTATTTAGTTAATATTCAAATCACACATACGTTTTAATATATATAGATGGGGCAGCAATCACCAAGTGGTGACAATACAATTCAAAAACAAGTAAAGCAATTGAATTCACTTATAAGAATGCAGAATGTAAAACACAGGAAAAAGAGCAGTTTTGGTTTGTGAACAGATAGCGTTTAGGTTAATATTTCCCCCTAGAAAGTTCTTAAGGTACAAATGAGCAATCCTACACAGATGTCAATAATCAGCAGGTATTCAGGAATGAAATGCCTAGAGTTTGAATGCAATATTTCCTCCCCAAACAAGAGAGAAAACCGTTTTTGGAAATTGACACTTTTAAAAATGACAGGTGAAATGGCTTTGTGACACAATGCAAAGTAGGCAAAAATGCTTAAATGGATAGAAATTCCTATGGGAGCAACACTAAACAGGTCCTAACACACATGCGCTACAAGATAAACAACAGAACACACTTTGGATCAGAATGGGAGTGTAAAAATACTTTTCTATGAGAAAAAGACACGTGGGAAACTTTTGAAAAATGTAAAATAGCAGCACAATTTCACTATGCAATATTTGATAAAAACTGGTCAAATACACTGTTCTGCAATTTTGGTTGTGGAGGTAGCTAAGGGTCTTCAGTATCAGTGAGAGTTGAAATTATGTTTCTTTATATACAATTGAAGAAGTTGTAGAAGTTTTAGTGAGATGCGTTTTTGAAAAATAGGCGCGAAAATGAAAACAGAAATTCGGTTTTAAAAATGACAGATTGGTTTTATTACACTATATTAATGACTATGAAAAAGAGAATGCCACCCATGAATCTCCACAGTTACTCACGGCCGCTCCTAACTCTTCACGTGTGATACTCTAGTTTCCGTTTTGTATGGGAATTACTTTATTTAATCCAAATCACTAATGGGTTATTGTTTACTGAAACAGATGAGAGAAAAATCAGCGCAATAATGGTTTTCACAATATTAGAGTTCTGAAGTTAAAGATGGGATGGGTTGAGATTGGGATAGGGCAATGCAAATATACTATGGGTCACTGTTCTTCCTATTGATACTTACAGTCCCTTGTAATTAAGATCAGGCCATCAGAGTTCTCATCATCGGATCGGGTTAGGTCTACCGGCAGCAGGGCACTTCTGGAGGAATCAGTCAGCTGTGTGGTTCTGGTCAATTGGGAAGGCACCTCGACTGGATTTGGAATGGATTGGCCCTTATGGTCACTGGACATGGCAGATTAGCAGGATGCGAGTTTCAGCAGGCAAGCCTTAATGATAGCAAGCCTGACTGGATCAAAATTACTTTCCCTTAAGGGTTTGGGATGATTGAATTTGGGCCAAGCTAAAAAGAGTTCAGCAATGCTAAGGCCTGGATTCTGCAAAGAAGTCTGGAATCAGCTGCAAGATGAAGAGTTCTGTAACAAAGCACTGCACGGAAATCTGGATGTGTTCAGGAAGCAGCGTGTTCTATGTTTGGTGAAGTTCCTATATTTATCCTACCAAGTGACATCACAAAGTTTATGGTGTGGGCAGAAATTCAAAACACACCCCAACGGCTGAATGGCCCCAGGCACTTGCCTTGTTCTGGTTAGCAGTCAGAAAAGAGCTGTCATCTTTATGATGGGATTTAGGAACTCCCACATTGATTTTGACCAAAACTTAACTTTTGCACAAATGTACATTTCTAAAACATTTTCCCCTAATAAAATCAGACACATACATTGCATATTTGATGGGTTATTTTCACATTCAATCCCCATCTCTGTGAGAGCGGTCTTTGTCATTCTATATAATTTTATCAATTTTAATCATAACAGTTTAGACTAATAATTTCTAATTCAGTACATATCTGGGCGATTATCACAGGAGCATGTATATACAATCTTAGACTTGCAGCATTAATAGTTTTGCTACAATTAGGGTTTTCCTGTAGCTTTGGTTCCTTAGGTGGTACATGGTTCATTAATGTATTCAAAGCAAGGGCCTAAAATTAGGTTTGCATCTACCGACTTTTAGATTTATCCTCCTTCAGGTTGCACAATTAAAGAGTTTCAAACTTAATCACAAATAAATATTTAAACACCAAAAGGTTCCAGCAGGTTTTTTTTACCTTTGTAAATTCCCTTTCACAGGCAACAGCTGTCACATTCCTTTGATCCGGGAGGTGTATCCTCTTCCTTGAAGTAAGTATTAAGCTTATGTTTGGAGCCTTCTCTGCACAGCTGAAATTGAAATGTTGCCATTTTTATCCGCATTTTTTCCGTGTAACTAAAAACAGATAGTTGCTGGACTGGTGTTTCATAAAATACATTTCTCAGCTGCTGTCAGTCAGTGAGGCCCGGTTTTCTCTGACTGCACTGGATGATCTGTGGTTTCAGCACACTTTTCATTTCAAGAGTTCACTTGGAAAATGACTGAAATTAGCGCCAAAACAGCACTTTGAAGGTTGCAATTGATTGGGAAAACTGCATTTTAAAGGCTTTTTTGGATTTTAGCCCAATTCTGTAGCTTTGCTTCATGTGGCAGGTACCAGCATCCACTGGCATTCTCCTGCAGGGAGTTCTGTTTTGACATCAAATTTGACTGTGTGTGGCAGGGGTGTGCAGCCTTTTTGTGATTTATGAACCATGCACAGTTTTGAAGATTTGGTGCGCACAGGGTTTAGCGCCTCCATTTGTGACTGTTTCTTTCCCCCATTGGCAAAGGGGTGTAGTGGGGCGCATTGGCATGAGTAAAAATATCCCATAAACATCATAATTGTATATCCCAGCAATCTGGTAGAATTTCATCAAATAAATCTAAGCCATATCTGGTTTTGACATGGTGGCTACTGAGATTACCCAAATATACAGCCATACACATTTGATGTAATTTTATTTTCAGCTTGATGAACAGCGACTCATTCATGACAGGGCCTGCTGTTCCATAAGTTATCTGGACAGTCTTAACAAAATCAGCAATGGAGTTCCACCATGGAAGCATCCCCAACGATGTATCTGAGAAGGCTGGTCCAATTCTCCTGCAAACAGGAACACAACATGTGAGTTCATCTGTGAAATGGTACTTCAAAGGCAGCCCTTGCATTACAATGGGCACCTCTCACAATAGTGTCTCACAATCTTTGATTTGGCTAGATACCTCCCAAACTTGTTGTCCCCTCTCCACTTCCAGCAAACAAAGCACTTGGGGTATGATATAAGAAGGCACAGGCCATTTCTGATAGTGTCCTCAATTGGACCTTTTGCAACAGGCATGCTCTGGATCAAACTGCTGTGCCATGTTGTCATAAAAGGGGGGCTACCTTCCCCTTAGTCTATTCGGCTTTGAGCACTTTTTGAAGAAGGAATCACTAGAACCTGATTGGAAGTACAGTCTATTCCAAAGTCCTCTGCCAGAGACGTGAAGACCAGGTGCTGCAAGAAAGAGAACATCTCTTTTCCCTTACCATCACCAGTGCCTATTTGGGACGTCCAGCTTGCTGAATAAGGCCTATTGCAACTGATACATTGGTACCAAGGACTCCACTCACCTCATGTTACAGAGCCCAGTAAGTGCTCTCTAAAGAACATCATGATTGGAAAGGGCTGAAGAAATTACTCACTTTGCCGTTGATATGATGGACTGGGTCTCCCAGGACCAGAGATCAATGGAAGTGACCCAAGACTCTTCCAACATCTTTTAACCGCTTAGACACCTGTTTAGGCACCTTCAACCTCATCCAAGCTGCTGCAAAGGAACTGAAAGAGTCACCCTCAAACTCAATGCTTGACTACCTCTGCATTTCAGAGGTTTGTTTGACACCAATACTGAATCTCTGCTGTGTCTACATCTGAGACCTGCCAAGTCTTCTAGCATGTGCAACTTGCCAGATACAGCCTATTCGAGCTCCAAGCCATCACTGCTGCAATACCCCATTGCTGTGTTGAGACAGTCGATCCAACTCCCTGATGAAGGTAATTCTCTGCTTCTCCACATCCGAGGCCACTGAGTCTTCTAGTTCTGCCAAACCTGATACTGCCTATCCTTTCCCAGCATCTTCGATCCACAAGCCATTACCGCTGCCAAACAGCACTGCATTGTTAGAACCCATCACCACTGTTAACAGACTTGACTCCTGACTTCGTGTCAAAAGCATCCAGACTCTCAGTTTGATGCTGAAATGTTGGGCTCACTGCAAGAGCTAAAGATATTTGAAGTGGTAATGGCCCTCTAGTCTGCCGCCTTACATGACCCTAGTGACCTTTAAACCCATTTATCTACCTTTAGAAAGACCCATTATATAACGTTGACATTTTTTGCTGAAATCTTACAGGGGGGGGGGCAATTACGTTTTTATTAGTCGTGTGCATTGTTGAGAATTTAACTAAAGATCCTATTTTACAGAACCTTGGTTGGACATTCTTTTTTTTTGGTACCGCAGTGTTGTTGCTGTTTGAATTGCTTCTGTAGCAGCTTCGACTACTTCTGAAGAGGATAGACGGACCTCGGCCCGCACTACCCTAAATAGTGAGAGAGGTGAGCATGATGAGCTATGCCTGTTGCACCTTTCTGATTAGGATTATAGGTGTTCTAGTAGAAGTGTTGGGTTTAGTAGGTGATTAAGTCACTGCTCATCCCTGTACTCCTGCAGAGCAGTAGTCACTCGACACAGGGTTCCAGCCTGCTTTGCATTAAAATAAAAAATATTTTGGCAAAACACATAAGAATGAACACATACCTTTACATATGACAAACATGGCTGTGAAAAAGGGGTTTGTGTTTGAATCACTAAGTGTGTAATGCACACTGGGCTTGGTGCTCATTTCATTTTTCACAATCTTGTCACTAACACTAACTTGCAGCAATGAACCTAATATACAGTGGTCACTCTATTCGGGGCCAAACAACACCTGCAAATATTGTTTCCAGAGAGTAAGGATGGCTGTGCCCATGCACAATTCCAAATGCAGAAGCACCCTAAGAGCAATATATACATATATGATAAACAGTAGATTGACAGGGTGGGAAGCCAGTGTGCCTTATGAAGGAAGTTTCAGGCTATAAAATGTTATCCTGGAATATATTGGGAGTAACCCGGTTTTTGGATGACCCAGGTTGGTGCACCTGTGTTAGTGAATTTCAAATCATAGTGTTACAGGAAACTATTGAGCCTGTTTCCCTCCAGGGCTACCAGACCTTTCACCTGGAGGCCAGTAAAGGGCAACGCGTCTGGCCAAGTGGTGGCATGTTGATGTGGGTGTACATTAGCCTGGGTTGAAAGGCTAAAGTTTTGGATACTGGTTCTCCAGACCTACAATCTTTGTTAATCTGGACATCTAAAAACGTGATTTATTGCATGTATATACCATCTACAATAGACCCTCATTGGGCTTGGCTACACTAGTCTGTCTTCAAAACGTAGCCAATAATGAGCGCCATCCATCTCTGTGTTCTTATTAAATACTTGTGGGAAGAGATTTTTATTTACAAATAGAACCCCTGAACGACTTTACAGATCTTTGGGAGAACCAGGATCAATCTTAGGATATTCCTGCACTAAATGCCCCGGGCCCTCTACAAACCGATTATCTTGCTAAGGATACAGCCGGTATCTAGTCATAGCATCGAATGCCAAAGCATCTAATGCAGTTTTTTTTAAGGTAAAGGGTTTATTTTAATTGTATTGGGTTTTTAAAGGTTAAAAAAGGAGGGTTGGAGGGGGACCCCCATTAAAAAAAAAGAAAAAAATCAACAGTCGATGCTTTGTTTTGATGCTTTTTTTTAGATGGTAAGGCATTTGATGCTTTGGCATTCAATGCTATGACTATAAACCATACGACCTGTATTTTGTTTAATATGTGCCTCAAGGCTTGTAATGGCAGTTCCGTTTAGGACCAACCTGCCAAAAAAAGTTTCATGCCCATAATGGAAGCTCTTTGTTAGATTATTTTTTTTAATCTCTGGGAAAGATTGGTCTAGAGTTGGAGATTTTATGATCTGTGAAACACCGGAAAGCGACCATTATCCTCTGACGATTAAAGTTTTGTGCAAGTCAAGGGAGAGTGGGAGTAGCAGGGATCATTACTCTGTTCAACCTTTAAAAATTACCGCTCATATAAGAAATGTGCTAAACCAGGCTGTTAAACCTTATATTTATTCTTCAATTCTAGATAACATCAATGCAATATGTAATGAGTGTTCTAGTGATAGGACCATTCTGGATGAATATAAGAAATTCAATAGTAATTTGATTCCTTTTATTTCTGTCAGCCCCAGAGAAATGAAGCAAAGAGCTAAGATTATGGCTGGATGGTATGATGACGATTGTTGTATGGCTAAAAGGGATATTGCAGCCATTCATTCAAGAATTGATAAATCTGTCCTATGCTCCTTGAGATCCAGATATAAAGGGCTAACCGCTTCCAAAAAAAAGTGATTTTGTTAAAGAGAAATTGAATCTTTTGGATAGCGCTCTGCATAGGATGGACACAAGACACTTTTGAAAATGATTTCGTACAAGGATTTAAATGGGGATCGAGAAATTCAATGCTCAATTGGTGAAAATGTGTGGTGGTGTCATTTTTCTATATTATATGGAGCGGAATTTAGAACAGCCCCTAAGTGGGTTTTGGCAGCCCAACCCCTTGATCAAATCTTGTTTTTTCTGTGAATGAAGTGGCAGTTTCCTTTAAGGCGCTGAAGAAAGGCAAGGCTGCCGGGCCGTATCTTATTCCACCCGACTTATTTAAGGATGAGGTGGAAATATGGGCTCCAGTCTTTCGTAGAATCTTTAATGCCATATTGAGAAGCAGGGAATCCCAGTATCCTGGCACCTGGCCACCATCCTACCAGTTTATAAAAAATGTGATAGGGATTCTCCAGCCACTACAGCCCAATCTCTCTCTTGGACAGAGCTGGCAAACCTTTTGAGAAAATGATTATGAATCCCCTCCAGGATGGGGCTGTTTGTAATAATGTAATAAGTCACCTACAGGCAGGGTTTAGATCCAATCGTGGCACTATGGATCATTGTTTCTTAGTATCAATGCTTATACAAAAGTATACAGTGTTAAATAGGATGTATCTATATGTGGACTTTTTGGATCTAAGGACCGCGTTTGACTCTGTCTCTAAGGAGGTTTTATGGCAAATCCTTCAAACTCAAAATGCCCCTGAGGACCTGGTGTCTATAATCTCTTCCGTATCCACTGCCAATAAAGCAAGAGTTCAATACGGCGCGGGTGGAGAGATGAGGCAAGCTTTTTGTGTTTGTGCTGGTGTCAGGCAGGGTTGTGTCCTGGCACCGTTTCTATTCAACATGTATGTACAAGATATTAGCAATGCTTTGGTAGAAGGATGGCAGGACACCCCGAGGTTGACCTATGATAAATACCCCATGCTTTTTTTACATGGACGATGCTGTCTTGCTTGCTACTACACCAATTGATCTAAAAGGGTCCCTGTCCATCTTTCAGGATAAATGCAAGAAGGGCTTAAATATAAACTCGGACAAATCCAAGGCTGTGGTTTTCAAACCCCCTATTGCCAAAAGTAAATTGGTGGGTTTGAATATGTGTACCCCATTTTGACTATCTAGCGATGCGTTTTCACGAATCTGGTGGTTGGAGTTCCCAGTTGGTTACATTCGAAAGCTACAGCGGTGGCATTCTGTCTTTCTTTTGTAAACACGACAGGGGAGCAATCTCCCCAGCGCTGGACTTATTTCAGAAACAGGCCCAGGAGACCTCAGTATATGGTGCTGAACTGTGGTGCTGCTCAAATGTTGGCCGGTTGAGTATTTATGAAAATATGCTTTAAAAAAACTGCTGCTATCACCGTCCATTGCCCCTTCATCTTTGCTTTTTTTAGAACCCGACCATGTTCCTATAGCATTTCAGATAATACTCAAGGAAGTCTTATATTGGCTTAGTGCATGTAACACTAAGTTACTAGAAAAATATCATATTTTAGCCCACATTATGAACTTAAATGGAGGCAAGAGTTTAAAATAGTTCAAGCGCGTGAAGGCAGTCCTCTCTTATTTGGATAGGTCTGATCTTTAGAATAATCCACTGGGCTTTCTGGCACAGGACACACATGATCTGAAATCCTGTATGTCCCTAAGAGCCCATGACAAATTGACCAAAGAAGCCGTAAATCTGAAATCGGGCCCAGGATACTAGGAACTGAGAATGGAGCAGGGCTTTCAAATTTACTTAGATATACTTTTCCCGCCCTTGGAAAGATCCCTGTATCTGCTCTTTAGATTAGGGATTGTACCTGTTGCGTCTTTTACCCCAAGTTGGAGTAATGGTAAAACCTCAAAGTGTCCACTCTGTGGCCATTCCAAAGAAACCATGCAACATTTCATGCTGATTTGTGGGAAAACGTCTCGTTTGAGATGGAGGTATATGAGCCTTTTCCAAAACACTTTTGGTATCCGCAATGTGGGACCAGCTCTGTTGTTTTTAAGCCATTGTTGGCCACTAAATGTCATGTTTGCAATCGACTGTTATATTTCCACAGCATGGTCTTTCAGAGTTAAAGCCCTTAAAACTGGAGAGCCTGTAATTGAGGTCAGTGGGTAATTGGGAGATGATGTGTTTTTAAAATCTTTTAGATTCTGCCATTATATTTATTAGGTTCCTGCTGTCACTTTCATTTAATTTGAATCTGTATTTGTATGTCATATATTTTAATTATTTTTATACATGTTTTACCTGTTTTATCTACGTGCACTTTTTTGTTGTTGTATATGTTGTTTAAGCTTGAAGGTAAAAACAGAAAAAAGCACGATGTTCGATATGATAAACACAGTAAGACATGTGAAATAGAGGAAATCATGCACTTTTATGAAATATGGAAGCCAGAATTTCAATCCGGGTATCATATTTCTTTGCTCTGAAATCATCCACAAGTATAACTCGTCCCGGGAGGATAGCTCAGCGGCAACGCGCTCGCCTTGGAAACAAGACGACACGAACCAAAACAGGTTTGAACCCCGTGTCCACGCTTAGAAACCTCTGGGTATTAAGCGCTTTACATTAAAACGCAACTAAGACATACTCCTGTAACAGCGGCTGGATGCCCCTAGGCTGTGTGAGCGCTTCAAAAATAAAAATAAATAATTTCTCTGCGAATATAGAAATCTCAGTGTGGTTTAAGTGGAATGCATAGGTCACCAACATATGCCATTTAGAAGCATAGACCAAGACTCCTGCAGGATAATGTGCTGCACTGCCCGTAACGAGTGACTAGTCGCCCATAATGGACAGTGTGATATTGCCCCCCCACCGCCTATTGTGCAATGGAAATCCAGAGTGCCTCCCTCAATTAGACCAGAGCAGATCAGCTCTAAGGTCTGCTGACAAGACCCCTCTGCACGGCCAGCATCCATCAGACTGTGTCAGCAGGCGCACAGTGGTGCATTCATATAGACTCCCATATGTGGTAGGACAGAATTCAAAACCCAAAGAAGCTGAGAGCCGAACCTGCACTGGTGATGTAAGGGACGATGGAGCGGATGAGACAATAAAGGTATCTATCAAAAATGTGTCTGTGTGTGTGTGGGCGCGCGCATTCATGTTTGTGTTTTCATGAATTAGTGCATGAGTGAGTATATTAAAGCATGTGTGTGTGTGAATCTGTTGCATGAGGCGTGGGGCACTTTAAGGAGGTATGGGGCAGGGGATAAAACGCGGCAATAGGACTGGCATGGGGCAAATCAAGGGGACAATGTGGCAATTGTGCAAGGGGCAAATAAACTGACAGTGGGGCATTTCTTGTGCAATGGGAGTAACAGGTCAAATCAAAAGTGGAACTGCTGTGGGAAATGAGAGTAACACATGGCAGATTTGGCAGATTAGGGGCACTGGGGCACTCTATAGGTAGTGGGAGTGATATAGGGCAAACAATGATGAAGGGGGAGTTGTAGAGGCAATGAGCGTGACTGGACGAATCAGGGGCAGTGGGGCAATTCACGAGGCAGTGGGACATCACGGTTCAGTTTTAGAAGAAGTAATTGTGGCATGTGGCACATCAGTGTATAGTTGAACAAACCATTGGGCATTGCTAGTAGCACTGACAGTGTCATTGATTTTAATTTTTTAATAGATGCCCAATTTTTCCAAATCTGAAGGTCACCTTGTTCTGCAAAGGAACTAGTGCATATCCAGGGGGTTGTGCGCGCGTGCAAATTATTTGTTGGGCAGACCCTTGTATACATTAATGTCAGGTCAGCGGTTCAGACACTAGGGTATAATTGGCTCCTAGCACCAATGGGTTCTCTAGGAGTGCATTTTACAGCAGCATCACCTAAATGACCTCTTCCTCTGAAATGCCAAAAAATGAAAAGAAAAACTGCTTCTGAGGAATAGAAATGCAAGCGAGACAGCAATGGTTTATACCACTGCAGTCAGACTTTAAAACATGCATGATAGGGATAGAAAATACACATACCCCATCTACATGTGTGCAATTGCGAATGGGGGAAGGGCAGATGAATGTTAACATATATGATATGCACATTCAGAAGCCCTTTGTGAATATGCTGTTGCATTTCAGTGCAAGCCAAGCAGAGGTGCTAGCACATCCCATCATTTGCAAAAAAGGCTTTGAGAATCAGTTCCATGTTTTGGGGCGAGCCACCCCTGGTATTGCTTTGTTTAGACTGTATCACGCTTTTCTGGTGGCAGTGTAGATCCTTATGATGTATATGATTGTATGACACAATCATCATACTAATGTGGTGCTGGCACATTGTCCCCAGGGTGTGACATGTCAATCACTTCAATGCAAGGGTTAATGTCTGTAACCTAATGCAGTAGCCTACAAAATTTTAAAACGTTTTTATGGTAGCACTTGAAAAAGAGGCGTTAGTCTTGAAACATGTAGTGTGTGGAATAGTTATATAACTGAAACATGTCGTATAAAATATTGTGAACAGATGAATTCAATTCAAACATATTAGACACACTGTGAGGAATTCGACCATCTGTATGGAGGGTGTGCACCCGGCTTCCCCCTGCCATGGCTAGCCTGATTAACTAACAAAGGCTCCATGGATCCACCCTGCTTTTTGTTTAGGCTCTGCAGCTGGTGGCAGTGATAAACATACCAATAGAGGGTACTTAGAACAGGCCCGCATGGGGCCTGGCTGAAGAGGTTAAAAAAGGAGACAGGAAACCCAACAACCTTTCATATGTAACTGTGTCAACCTCAAGGCAGCTCCCACCCTAGTTATCAATGACAGTGAGCTGTCATATATGGGCCTGTTGTTTACAGTAGGGCACCCCACTAGGAGGACCCCATTCATAAGATTTTTTTTTTTTTAAATGTATTTATTGGTTTTAACAGATTAACAAAAACAAGTATACATCGCTTGAGTATCAGACGAATAATCAGAAAGTAACGTAACCCTCCCACCCCCACCCCCCCAACTCAAGACCAAGTAAACATTATTGTCCCATTACGATAGGCCAGATTGATGGCTAGGGAAGTCCGATCCATCCGAGGCATCGTCAGAGTTATTAGGATGCAGAAGTGGCTCAGTCAAGGCCACCCAGCGTTGTAGTTCTCCGCTGGAGTCTAGCCTTTGTTCAAGGATTGCCGTTTCCCACGCGCCAGTCTCCGCCGTTATCCATTTAGTCAGGTCCCCCCACCACAATGCCTCATGCGGGGCCCTAGGGCTCTTCCATCCCATGGCTATGCGCCTCTTCGCAGTTATGTAGATCAAGTCTTTGAGCTTGTTCAGAGGTTTGTTTTTGTGGTTGCGTTTGCATCTGCCCAGGATGCATACTGCGGGGCAGTTCACCTCTAGCTCGATGTCTGCGTCCGCCACCCTCCCCTGAACCTGTGTCCAGAAGTGGCGTATCTCCGGGCAGCCCCAGAACATATGCGTCATACCCGCCTTCGGCTCCCTACATTTGGGGCATAGCTGGACCTCGGCTCCCCTGAAATTAGATATAGCCTCTGGTGTTAGGTAGGCTCTGTTAGTGATGTACAGTTGAATGAGTTGCAATCGGGCATTCCTGGAGACTTTTTTATGGTAGTGGGTTATTTTCTCCCATTCGGCATCCGTGAAGTCTAAGCCAAATTCGATTTCCCATTTTGCTCTACATTTAAGCTCGGTGTTAGTCGTGCCCTGGAGCAGGGTTTCGTACAATCGCGAGGTTTCATGGCCGCCCTCGGCTGTGTTCAATAGTGTTTCTATGACCGTATTTTCCGTCATGGGGGTGGTAGCCTCCGGCCATCTGACCCTAATGGCGTGTATCACTGCCCCATGGAGCAAAAATTGGCCAGCGGGTAATCCCGTAGTTTCAGCGAGATCAGGAAAGGGCATGATCTCTTCATCCCGCATTAAGTCTCCCAGGGTGGCCACTCCGTAAGGTTCCCATTGGGTGCGTGATTCGTGAAAGCCCCATGGCTGATGAGCCATAATTGCTGCTATAGGGATTTGAGGTGAGAAAGGATCAGCTGGCCCCACAGTTTTGCACGCTCTGTTCCAGAGCTTTATTCCAAGTCTAATTAAGTATGGAAGGGGCTGTGTGAATCTGCCCTGTGCCCACAGTAGGTCCCTCAGGAGGAGGTAGGGTAATGCAGGTTGGAGGAGCCGAGTGTCCGAGGAGGTCTCATCGGCCATCCATCGCATCACTTGCCTTAGCTGGCTCGCCAGGTAGTACAATTCGAAATTAGGGACCTTAACTCCTCCCCTCTCGTAAGGTCTTTGGAGTGTGTCCAGCGCCACCCTGTGTCTGCCCTCCTGCCAAAGGAACCGTCTGCATAGTTTGTTTATGTTTTTAAAGAAGGAGGGGGGGATATTGTAGGGAACGTTTGTAAAGTTATATAGTAGGCGGGGGAGAGCAACCATTTTGAGTAGACCGGCCCTACCGGCCATCGAGAGCGGAAGCTTACCCCAGAATTCCATAGATTTTTCTAGAGCGTCTTTGGCTCTCACCGTATTAAGTGTATGTTCCGTGAATGGGTCCCGGTGTATGGTGATTCCCAGGTATCTAAAGGAGGTCGCTTGCCATTCTAGATCTAGGGAGGGGAGGGATCCAGGGCCATCTTTATGTAGGGCGGCAAGCGGGTAGAGGCAGGACTTATCTTTGTTAATACGGATACCCGTGTATCTACTGAATCCGTCCAGTGTTTCTAGGATGTAGGGCAGGAGGTGTTCAGGGTTATGTAAGAACAATAGCGTATCATCCGCATACATAGAGACGAGGTGGGTCACTCCGTCGATTACAATACCCCCATCTCCGTATTCCTGCCTAAGGTACGTGGCTACGGGTTCGGTGGCGATGATGTATAGCATCGGGGAGAGTGGGCAGCCCTGGCGAGTGCCTCTATGTAACGCCCATTTGTTTGAGAAGGTCCTGTTCGTGCGCACCCTAGCGGTGGGGTTGGTGTAGACTAGCCGGGTCCATTTCAGGAAGGCAGGTCCTATCCCCATTTTAGCCATAGTGGCATAAAGCCATTCCCAACGCACTGAATCAAAGGCCTTGGTGGCGTCTAGTGACGCCACCGCGTATTTCTGAGGCCTCTGCTCCGTGCTGTACATAATATGGTGCAACCTACGCAGGTTCTCTGTTATGGAGCGACCGGGCACGTAACCCGTTTGGTCCTGGTGGATCAGGTGGGGAATTACCCTTCGCAGTCTACTAGCTAGCAGGGAGGTTAGGATCTTGCAATCGACATTTAACATGGAGAGGGGTCTATATGAGCCGCAGTGCGATCCGTCTTTCCCGGGTTTCAGGAGAGGGACAATCACCGCCTCCCTCATGGAGTCGGGGAGGGCACCCCGCTCGTAGGCTTCGTTGAACACCTGTGCCAACAGTGGGGCCAAGGTCTCCTCGTACAATTTATAAAATTCCCCAGGGAGGCCATCAGTGCCTGGGGACTTACCGGTTGGGAGTGACCTAATGATTGCCTTGACCTCATCTGGGGTGATGGGTTCGTCCAAGGCGTCCGTCATATGGGGCTCTAGCCTGGGGAGATCTATGTCGTCCAGGATGTCCTCTATGTCGGAGACGTCCACGGGTGGGGGTTCGGCGTATAAATTGCTGTAAAAGTCAGAGAACACCGAATTAATTTCAGTCTGGGTGTGCACTAGGGAGCCATCTGGTTTGAGTACTTGGCAAATGGGTGTTCTGGGGGCTTCTCTCTTGTACAGCCAAGCTAGGAGTTTACCAGGTTTATCACCTAGAGCGTGGGTACGTTCAGTGTGTTTGGCATAGCTCAGCCTACCCAGGGACTCCCAGTGCGTGAGACAGGTTTGTTTGAGGTCAATCACCTTCTGTAAATGTTCTGGGGATGGGTCTAGTCTGCCTTCGAGCTCCCCCAACTCACTCTCTGCATGTTCTAAGGAGGAAGTAATCGACCTCAGTGCTCCGCCCATGGTTGCAATCATCTCCCCTCTCAGGACCACCTTGTATGCCTCCCAGGCGGTGCCTATGTGTTTAACACTGTTGAGGTTCCTTTCCCAGTAGTCTTCAGTCCTATCAGCAATGTGTTCGCGGAGGGCTATGTCTAGGAGAGCTTCAGCCCTAAGTTTCCAGGTGGGGACCGGGGGTCTAGGCGGGTAGATCTCCCAGGTGGCTACTAGTGGGGAATGATCGGACAGTACTCTGGGCTGGTACTGAGCACCGCCGAACGTTGCCTGTTGTTCTAGGCTCACGAAAAGGTAGTCTATCCTAGTGTGGACTGCGTGAGGAGGGGAGTAAAAGGAGAACACACGTGCATCTGGGTGCTGTTCTCTCCACAAGTCTCGGAGTTGTAACTGCTGTATCAACCTTGACAGAATTTTGGCAGGCGGGGAAGGGCGTGTATGTTTATCGTCCGACCTGTCTCTCAGGGGGTCTAAGGTGCAGTTATGGTCGCCCCCCCATATCATGGTTTGGTCCCTGTAAGGGCCGAGGCGTGGATACAGGGAGTGGAAGAAGGTGGTTGCATCATGGTTGGGTGCATAAGTGCTGACTAGACAAACCTCTCTCCCTTCAATGGTGCCACATGCAATTGCCATCCTGCCCTCATTGTCTGCTTTGGAGCCGACCAACCGGAAGGGGACAGAGGGGTCCACCCAGATCAGGACACCCCTGGCGTAGGAGGAGTAGGAGGAACCTACCAGGGTACCACGCCAGGCCTTTGCCAATGCTTTCAGTTTGTCCGATGTAAGGTGTGTTTCTTGTAGCAGGGCTATTTTGGTTTTGCTTCTTTTAATATAGGAGAGTATGCGCCGTTGTTTCACGAAGCTGTTCATGCCTCTGACGTTCCACGTCAGGATTTTCAACGAATCGGCCATGTGAGATTTGGGATTCTGGTGGCTATGTCCAACGCCCCCGGGAGCACCACCAGTGGCCGGAGGATCGTGGGGGTCTTGTGGTTTCCTGGAGATTCGTGCATGCGGGTCTCAGCCGGGTTACTTGCACCCCTGAACTTCTGCTTCAGTGACTGCCAGCCTATCCAGCGGAGGGTAGGTGCCTCGTCCGTGCTGACTGAAATGGATGTTGGTGGTCTTGGTTGTCCCTGATTCGGGCACTTAACAACTGTGCCAACTTCCCCTATCCCTCCCCCCCGTAACTGTGAACTTCCCCAACATAAACCAGGTCGAGTGAGGAGCTCCTCACTATGACAGACCCGTTTCCGCTCCTTTAGACCGAAGGACGGTCGCATGGTGCCCTACGGGCGGGTAATGAGTACCCTTAACAAGAAAGAACTTCCAGGGGTAGGAGAGTGTTCGTCCGGGCGCCTCGTGTTATGAAATCCGGTCAGCTGCGGCGTAAGTGGCCGTTCCATGGTGGGGCCTCCGAAAGGCACCGGGGCCCTGAGAGACGGGGCTCAGCGGGGTTGTCGTTTCCTGACTTCGACATCTGGGATCTGCTCCCTGTCCATCCAGTCTCGGGCCTCTGCCGGGGTATCGAAGAGGTGAGTTCTGTTGTTTCGTATCACCTTCAATCTGGAGGGGTAGAGGAGCATGTAGCGTAGGCCGGCAGCCTTCAGTCTTGCTTTGGTGTGTATGAACTGTGCCCTCTTCATTTGAACCTGAAATGTATAGTCAGGGTAGATGGATATCTTGGCTGAACCCCTGCAGATCTGGCCGCCTGACCGCGAGAAGGTGAGGATGGTTTCCCGGTCTCTGTAGTTAAGTACTTTTGCGATCACGGGTCTGGGTGGGCTGCCAGGAGGGGGTTTCGATGTGAGGGATCGGTGAGCCCTTTCGATTACAAAGCCCTGAGAGAGTTTTTCTGCTCCAATCTCCTGTATCAGGAGATTCTCTACGAAGTTCGTGGGGTCCGATCCCTCGATGCCCTCCGGGAGCCCCAGGAGGCGAATGTTGTTGCGGCGTGCGCGCCCCTCTGCCTCCTCGACCCTGTCTTCTAGGTTTTTAACTTTTTGTTGAAGTGCATCGACATCTTTGAGGAGCACTGTCTTAGCTTCCGTGTTCTCGCGGACCTGGGCCTCCAGCACCTCTGTTCTGCCGGCCAGGGATCGGACGTCTTGGCGCAGGAGGTTCAAGTCTATGGCGACAGCGTCTATTTTATGCTCCACGGCTGCCTGGGAAAGTTTGATAGCTTCAAGGATCTGTGTGTTACTAGGTTCCGCTGAAGGCCCCAAGGGGTCGGGTAGGTCTGCAGCAAGAGTCTCGCTCATGTTATCTGGCGCTGTGGGCCCCGCCGCCGTGAACGTGTCGATGGTGGTCTGACGTTGCTTAGCCCTTGCTCCTTTGGTAGACATGTCGACTGAGCCTCCGGGCTTCGCTGTTACCGAGGTGGCCGGGGTGAGCCGCGATGGAGTGGCCGAGGAAGCCGTATCGGGTGGGCCGCGATGGCGGATCGCTGTATGCTGTGGGCGGCTCCGTAGGCACAGGGGGGACGGATAGTGTGCGCCGGGGCCGCTTCTTCGGGTTACCAGGCCGGGCACGCCTGTATGTGTCGGTTGCGTTAGTCCCCCCCGCTCACCTCGAAGGGCCTCCGAGACCCTGGCTCCCGGTTCTGTGGCTGGCAGCGCCCTCGTCCGGGACGTTCCAGGCTGGTCGTCCCGTTGGCACCGTCGTTCGCGCTCCAAGCTTCACGGGTGCCCCACAGGCCCCCCTCGTCAGTCCAGCTGGGCGTTCGTGTGTCCTCGGCCCTCAGCTGAGTGTTACGGCGCGAGCGGCTTTAGAGTGCGGGCCGCCGCATCTTGCAGGGCTCGGGAGCCGCCATCTTGGCCCTGGTCCGCGGGATCGTGTCGCACGGTCTATAGGGCGAGACCGGTCCTCCAGGGCCACAGGAATCGACCCGCAGGTGCAGCAGGATGTCGGCCCTCGTTGAGGCGGTTCGTGGGGTTCGGAGCCCCCGAAAAAAGTAGTTAAAAGCAGCTTATGATGGTCGCATCAAGCGGAGCGCAAGGAGCGAACGTCCTCTTCACATGGCGGTTAGCCACGCCCCTACCCCCATTCATAAGATATGAGAATGTGGTTTGCAGGAGCCAGAGAGTCTGGTCTTTCAGCAGCTTCAAGGGAGACCTGCCACTTTAACAGAGACCACATAGAGCGGACCATTAACCAGAGAGACTCTTTGATCAACAACAGGCAGGAAGATGGGTGTGACTTCCACCATTTTAGTTCTGGGGCACGCCTTGTTCCTGTTTTCACCCCTTTACCTTTCGTAGGCTTAGCCTACACCAATCACTCTGGGTCACTTGGCTTTAAAAGAGGACCAAGCCCCTCTTTTGGCAGATCATCTGAAGATTTTGCAAGAAGCAGCAAGACAAACTCAACCTTGGACCCTGGCTGAAGGTACAGTCTGCCTGACAGCTTCCACCAGTGAAGGAAGGTCAGTATATCCAAAGAGGGAAGCCTGATCCCTCCCCTAAACATCTCCCAGGGAACAGAGGGAGATACGAACTCAGAGGATCCTCCAGCCGCTCCAGAGCCGCCACCCAACCAGCACTCAGCGTGCCCTGCTAGGCTCTGCAGTAAGCTTCCTTTCCTAGATACGAAGTGCCGAAGGTCTCTGAACACCCAACATCAGGACAAGGCAGCTGTCTGCAACACACACCACAGCTGTGGGCTGTCCACCTTAAAGGATGACTCAATCCCTTTGAAGAAGCTGGGAGAAGTGCCTCGATTAACATCTACCGACGTCCGCCTTCAAGGACATTTTCAAGCCGGCCGGGTTCCTCGATCTGCAACTGACGGCAAAGCTGATCGTTTTCAAGCCACCGCCGCCTAAAAACATCTGACACGCCTCGACAAGTGCTTCATGGCTGCCAATCAGCACTAAGACAACGATTACTGACTGTGGGCCGCTGCGTTGGCCAGCCTGCAGTCATTCATCCAGGTTCGCTTGCCGAACCGTCTAGCTGCCTGATACCTGCAGTTGACTCCCATCTCAAACTCTGGTACAGAATCCTGGAAAGCACGCTGAAAGCCGACTCAACCCTGTCGAGCACCATAAACATCTACAGCACAAGGTACCTTGTGGTTCTGTCCCCCAAGCCCTTCCTAGAAGGCTCCTAGAGATATTTTAAGACCCATTGCTCCCTTTGTGCTAAAGCCAAGAAACCTTTACAAACTTTTGTGGTTATTAACAATACCGACTCCCCAGGATGGGTTGTATATCATAGTATTGATAGAACTGTCTGTTGTGATATAAATAAAGTAGATATTTTTGATACAACCTTGACTGGACAGCCCTTTTAATCATTGTGTAATAATTGTATTTTCGCTGTGTTGCAACCATCCAATGATCCATAATGGGTACTAGATATGAGATAATGCTGGCCGCGCTCTTCTACCAAAGCTGCCCTGAACTGAGGACTGACTGAATGTGGATATGTTCCCCTCCTTCTCCTCTTGGAGGGCCAGTCTGACCCTGGCTGAAGGTACAGTCTGCCTTACAGCTTCCACCAGTAAAAGAAAGCCAGGATATCTAAAGAGAGAAGCAAGATCCCTCCCCTAAACATCTCCCAGGGAACAGAGATAGATACAGAACTCAGAGGACCCTCCAGCCACTCCAGAACAGGTACCCAGTCAGCACACAGCACACAGCACACCCTGCAGGTACTGCAGCAACCTTCCTGGATAGCAAGTGTTATTAGCCTACAACCCAGGGCAAGGTAGAGGAGGTACTGTGGTGTGCAGCTGTGAGGAGATGCTTACGGACCCAAGGGACTGATGCAATTCTTCAGTAAACTCCTGAGGAAAGTCCTGTTTAGGAGAGCATGAAGGCGGCCCTTCTCAGGAAGTTCTGTAAGACCCCAGAACTGTATCTGAAGAGCTTCAGAGAGCTCTGAAAGAAAGGTGGGCAGACTTTGAAGTGTACACACACTTGTTGAAATATCTGAGTGGGAGGGAGTCTGGTAACAAAGTTGACACATTTAAAGGGATGTACAATTTGATTGTGGGTGAGCATGTCTTAAAGAATTGTGAAGTTAACCTACAACTGCATCTTGTGGACAAGACTATTACAGACCATAGTGAGCTTGTGAAGGTTGCCAGCAGGTTTGTCAGTACTCGACTCAAGAAAAAGGCTCAGGTGAGTACACCCAAACCAGAAGAGAAATCTTCGGACAAGAAAGGTAACAAAGATGGGAAGGACAAAGGTCCAACCCTCTCCTCTTTGAAGTCAGGTCCCGAAAAGCATGAAGTGAAATCCCACAACTCTAGTTCAGGCATGCACTCCGAAAAGCAGAGCGCAGGAACCCCTAACACTGGTACATCTAAGATCTCACCACCTAAAGGTTGTTTTGTATGTAAGCAGCTGGACCATAGGAAAGGGGATTCTGCTTGTAAGGGCTTACACAAGCAAGCCATAGTGAATTTTGGACTCATGGAGGAGGCTATCATTACTGTGGGCCTCCTAGAGTAAGACTTCCCACTAGGCCAAGGAGTGGCTGAATGTAGATTGGTTACACTGAGTGGGAACGGTATTGGGTCTCGAAAAGAGATCCCAGTTACCAATAATACTCAACTATTCTTAGAACATGTGTATATCAATGGACACAAAACTCCTGCAGTCCGAGACACAGAGGCTCGAATCACTGCTGTCCCATGGCAGTGTCGACAATCAGACAGTATATTGATGGGCCTGATTGTGGTGTCAGTGGGTTTTAGTTTCGTTTAGTTCATTGTTTGCTTGTTAGGTGCTTATACAGCAAATACATTCTATTTCAAAGCGCCCACAGGGCAACAGGGAGGGAATATGGGATGGAAGTACAATTAAAAAACACACAATGGGCCTCATTCCGAGTTGGGTGCAAAGGGATTACCGGCACCGGTAAGGACAACGGTGCCGGTAATCCCTTTGCGCCCTACTACGACTTCCCTTAGTGAAGACTTTTTAAGGCAGGAGAGATGCAGTCCCTGGGCTTAAGTCCAAGGATATGTCTTGCTGCTCTATTCTGGATTAGCTGAAGGGGTCGCAGAGTGAAAGAAGGTAGATTGAGAAGGAAGCTATTGCAATAGTCAAGCTTAGAGAGAATCAGGGCTTGAGAAACATTGAGCTTCTGGGGAAAGTGAGAAAAGGGAGAATTCCTTTGTGAAGGAACAGTTGAAAGTGGGCCTTTTATTTTAGCAATGTCTTGACTGTGAGGGAGGAAGAAGAGAGTGGAGTCACAGATGACTCCATGGTTTCTGGCTTCAGAAGAAGTAGCAGGGAGAGAGCCGAAGGTGGGTGACCAGGGAGAGGGGGAGCAGGTGTTCCAATCGGAAGGATCTCAGTTTTTCTGGCATTGAGACAGAGATCGTTGGAAGTGCACCAGGCCTGGATGGCAGATTGGCAGTCAGGGATGATGGAAGGTGCGAATACGTCAGCAGGAAGTCTGAAAAAGAGTTGAGTGTTGTCAGCATAAAACTGGAAGTTGGGGGAGAAGGAGGAGATAAGGAGTGCCAGCTAGGCAAGGTAGATGTTAAAGAGCCAGGGGGAGAGGATAGATCCCTGTGGGACACCACAGGTGGAAAAGGAAGTAGGAGAGGAGAAGGTGCCAGGGATGACTTGGGAAGAGCGGTCAGTTAGGAAAGAGGTCAGCCACTTCAGTCCCCGTTCCGAGATACCAAGAGTATCATGGAGCCTTTGTATGAGGATGGGATGGTTGACAGTGTCAAAGGCAGAGGAGAGATCAAGTAGGATGAGGACAGCTGGTGAATTGGAATCCAGGAATGCACGCAGTTCTTCAAGGGAGTTCAGAAGAGCAGTTTAAATGCCTCTGTATGCTCGGAATCCAGATTGATGATCATGGAGACCACTGACAAGTTCAGTGTTCGAGTTGAGTTGGGGCAAGGCCAGATTCTCCAGCAGTTTCCCCAGGAAGCGGGTGATTCAAATAGGGCGGTAGTTGGCTGGACAGGTTTGGCCTGCTGAAGGTTTTTCAGGAGCGGGGGCACTAGGGAGTGCTTGAGGGAGAAGGGGAAAGATCCAGAGGTGAAAGAGTGGTTCCAGAAACCAGCGAGTGCGGGGGCAAGAGAGCCAATGTTGTCCTTGATGGTTCTGGATGAGCAGGGGAGAACCTGTTTGGAAGAAATCTTCATACAGCGGACAACTCTGGTAACTTCTTCAGGTGTGACAGGGGTGAAGGAGGAGAAGGTGAAAGGAGGAGGGTGGATGGCCAAGGGAGGCAAGGGGGTGTGGGATGGGTTTGGCAGGTGAGTAACAAAGGTTTTCAGGATGTCCTGAGTTTTGGTGGCAAAGTGTGTGGCCAGTGCGTTGCAGAGGCCCTGAGAAGGAATAAGGGAGGAGGAGACCGCAGAAGGGTTTGCTAGCTCCCTAAAGATTTTGGAAAGTTCAGCCGTATTATTTGATGCACCAGATACCTGTGCCTGAATGTGGGCCCTTTTCTTGGCACGGATGGTCTTCTTTTTTCACCATTTCTTGTTGGAAAGGTCCTTCTTGAAATTTACACTGCGCGACAAACCAGGTTTGACCCTTTGTTAATTTTGTCTTTGGCGGTTTTCACTGCTGAGGCCAGCCTCTGGCTCCAGTGAGCATGGCAGGGCAGGAAGTGAGGGAGGTGCCCGAATCTCCCTGTGCTTAATCCCCTTGTTTACAGGAATGCACTCAAAGGTGATTGGCTGGCTTTCCTTGGAGGACAGCTACCCTGCTTTGTGACTGACAGCTAGGCTGCGAATGAATGGAGAGAAACCTGCATAAAAGGTGATGTTTTTTGCTTGGAAGGCAGGGTCGATCACTGGATGAAGGAATCCGAAGAAGAACTTGAAAGAGATGCCTGCTGCAAATCCTGGACCCTTGGTTTGCCCGGTGAAGCCCTGCTGCATTGCTGAAGCTCTGAATTTGCCTCGACTAGAGAAGACCTGCGAAGGACGACATCCCCCCTTGGGTTGGTGGGACCAATCAACCCCAATGCAAACTCGTCTGGACATCCTCTCTGAGCTGGCTGTACTTCCATTGCTGTCCTGGAACTGATTTGCAGAGAGAGGAACACCAGCACCGAGTGCATCATTTTTAAGTCAGACCCGAGCTATAGGAAGATCCTCCGAACTCCCATGAAGCAGGACTGACCAAGCCTGCGCCACATCAACAGAGTGCTGGACCCCAGATAAAAGGAAAGTCCATAAGGTATCCGAGAACCTCAGTGGTGCTATTCGCGAGAAGCTGAAACTGCAAAGTGCTGCTGATCTGAAGTTTGTGCATTGCTGCCGCTTACCTTCAAACCATAGTGCAAAAGTCCCCATACATCCTCCCTCTTGTCCCCATGACTGAGGCCCAGGAACAACAGGATCTGCCATACTACAACTGGAACAGAAGCCAGCTGGAACCAATTTCTTCAGACCTAAGGTACTGTAAACTAAGGGGTACTTACGTCTTGTTGTGTAGCCTTGCTAGCTCTCAGTTGATACTTGTCTTGGTTGCTTTTGCAGAGTTGCTTGCAGCTTTGCATCTCACAAGACTCCCAGCTTGTGGTCCAACCGTGATTTCATTTTCTACAAAGACTTCTACAACATTGTGCACCACTTTTTACTTACCTGCAATTAGTGCTTCAGCTCACGTAGACTTTTGCTCAATTATCATTGGCTGTCCTGGCTCACTGAAAGACTTTTCTTACCTCTGACTTTGTGTTTTAACTATCGTTCTACAAATGTCACACATTGTATAACGTGTGTAGCTGTGAAAGTGTTAGTTTACTTTGCATTGGAGGGTTCAAAAGTACTTACCTGCTTAAGAATATTTGTTAACCATTGTTTTATTCCCTCATCTTTTCCTTTTGACACTAAGCTCAGTATTGCGCTAAATGTGCTAGTGATGTATCACTGTCCACACTGTCTTAGTTATTTAAGTCACCTCAGGGTGTAGGAAGTGTCTGTGTGCCATCCCAAATCAGTATCTACTGATTTAAAGAAACTGGGAGTGTGTATTTTGAAGCATATTTTTGTCTTACATATATTTGCTCCCTCCTAAAGAAGGCTTATACAACTGACTGTTAAATTGATAAATAATGTGTTTATTTGAATACTTGTCACTGTGAATTTGTTTGTTATAACCCTACAGCTCACACTAACCCTTCTTGAGATAAGCCAGGCTGCTCAGTCACTCTACCAAATTGTCTAGTACATGCTTATACCACAGGTTGGGTTAACTATTGCCAAGAGGACAAGGCTGGTGCAGTCTCCCACAGGGTACCACATCCAATCTTGCCTAACACCAGCTGTTACTGTTGGAGGCAGGTTTCAGGCCGATCCTCATGACTGGGGTAAGGATGTCAAGAGTATTGTTGATGGCGGGGTGAAGGTTGCTGAGAGCAGAGACGGTGTTAGAGTCTGAGGTAGAGGGGGAAATGACGGTAGAAGCAAAGGCAGCAGCGGACACTCGTTTCATCGGGCGGATGTTCGAGAACGACGTTGGAGGGACTTTTGAGGGAGTAGTAGGAGGGCCGAAGGGACCCAGGTGGGAGGCGAGGAGAGAATGGTGTGACCAAGAGAGAGGGCTGATCAGACGGGGGAGAGAGAGAGGTCTGAGTGGGTGATGGCATCAAGGGTTTGTCTAGCCGAGTGGGTTGGACCGGAGAGGAAAATGGAGCGGGATAGCGAGGTGCAGAGGTCAATGAAAAAAGTGGATGCTGAGACAGGGGAGTCCAATTGGATGTTGAGGTCACCCAAGAGGAGGACGTTGGAGGTGGTTGAAAGTAAGGAGGGGCAGAAATCAGCCCATTCAGAGATGAACAGGGTGGTAGCGCCTGTAGGCTGGTAAATGGTAGCAAGGGTCAGAGCAGAGGAGGGAGAGATGACCAACTTGAAAACTAGGCTCTCAAAGGAAGAGTAGCATTGGGTGGGTATGATGGAAGAAGGACCCACTCAGGATAGATTGTTTAAGGCGACCCCACCACCAGCACAGTGAGGTTGAGGTTCAGAAATTATCTTGAAGCCGTCAAGGTGAAGGGAGTCAAAAGCAGGGATAGAGCTGGCATTGAATCAAGCCTCAGTGAGAGCGAGAATGTTGGTCAGTGTCTTCAAGAAGGAGGCAGATGTTAGTAGACTGTTAGGGAAAGGCCAAGTGGCCCTTGGTGATAATAATGCGCTGTTTAATGGTGAAAGACTCAATCCGTGTTGTAAGAGGATTCAATTCAACACTACAGCTAAGTCAATGCCTAGTCTGGGATACTGAATGGAAACCCTTATTGATATATTTTTTGTCCAGTTCATGAGTTCTGGATGACTACCCCTATATAACACCCCTCTCTTAGAATCCCCCTGACCCCACTGAGCCAAGAAGTATTCTGTTTTGCAAGTTTAAAAGGTTTATTTGAGAAATAAAACAAAATATAGATACCACGCTTTTATAATAAATTAATAATCGATATCGCCCTTATAAATATAATGTTAATCAACAATGGGTAATCTGACACTAGCACACTTCTTTATAATCAATGAGGAGTTAGTATAGGATGGATCAAGTAGCAAAAATACTTTTATGATTTCAAGGGAAAAGCAATGAGGAATAAAATGCAGTACAGAAATACTTGAGATGATTTTAGCAAAATATAAGATAATCACTTTTTCTCTGGCAATTCACCCCTCTCCCCTATGCAATGTAAGAAATGGAAGTAGATGGAAAGAGGAGCACACAGTTCTCAGGAATGCAATCAAATACAATACGAAATTCAGTTCCCCCCCAGCAAGCTTAGAGAAAACCGGTATGAGTTTTAAAACACAGGCCCAAGTGCTTTGAATGTGGTGGCAATGAAGTGAGAAATATGCTGAAAATGCTTTTAATTCCCTTTAGGAGGTTCAGGGTGAGTGAGAGATACTTGGGATGAGCTCAGGCTCACTTTAGCAATGATTCAGGGATGGTTATTAAGAGGCAAACAAATTTTTAGCAGAGGAAAGCAAAAAGCTGCTATCTTTTTACAGGTAAAGAAATCAGGCCAAATCGAAAATCGCGGCAACATTCGCGAGTGCATGAATCGTGATTACGGCAAAGGTATAAGGAGTAGCAAGTCGGTTCTAGGTTCGTTAGAAAGCTGAGATTCTAAGATTTCAGAGGAAAGATGACACGATTTCTAGGAGGCAGTTCTACTTAGGTTAAAATAGTTTGGATTAGATTATTTTAACTAAGAGATTGGTTCTGCACCGTTCTGCTAGGTACTCACAATATAAATTTGAAATAGGCCTCGCCACGGATCTGGTCAGGTTTTGGACTGGACTCCGGTTCTGGTCTCGGCACTTCACAGTGATCTGGGTCAGCTCTCTGGTTCTGCTCACAGCGGTCTGGGTCAGCTCTGCTCTGCTGGTCTAGCCTCTCTGGATTCAGCAGCCTCTGGTTCTGGATACTGCTCTGCTTTCCGGTCCGGATCAAGTGGATTCTGGATGTAACACTGCTTTCTGGGTACTGGCAAGAGTTCTTGGCAAAAGAATTCAGATAGCTCGCCCGGCTGTGGAAGAGTTTGCAAATGATTTTGAGGCCTGCAGACAAATACTTTTGCTTGCAGTGGGCCTTCTTGGTTCAAAGTTCTGTAGTCTCTGTTTAGCTTGGAAGTCTAAGTGTTGGATCTCTGGATGTGAAGTCGTCAGTCAGCATGCTCCGCAGCAAATGGAATTGAATGTCTCTACCTGTCCCAGCAGTCTCTTTTTATGTGTTTTGAAAATGGGTGTGTGCCTGGGCCTAGCTAAGCCTGCCCCTCTCTACTTGTCATTGGCCCAATTCTCCCCTCTCCCATGATTGGGGGAAGGAAATGGATTGTCAGCATGATGAAGTCTGTTTATGGGTCAGAGGATCCTCCCCTGGTCAGTTTGCCTGCCAATCTATATTTGATTCAAATACATCCTTCCCAAATATACAATTTGTTGAAATTACATGTGCACATTATATATTCCTTATGGTCCATGCTTGTCCGCCTCTGATCTTCTTGGGGGCTTGCATTCAAAAATGACAACATTTTGCGCTTTTTAACTGGTTTTGCAATATCGGACATTTACCCAAAATTACACACATGTGCGCAAGGAGTATGGACATTAATTGATGAAGTGTCAGATTTTTAACATGCAGACATTTGGAGTGAGACCCTATTTTCCGCTAGCAACCCCCCAGAATACACCACAGGGTCCTAACGCCTCTCAAAATGTTCACAGAAAAATCACAAAAATTATGATATTACTTATATAATTCTGACAAGTCCGCACTATGAGTTATCTATCTTTTTAAAATTATGCCCTGGTCAAAAAGGGGTGTGGCTTCCCCCATCACAGGGTGGAATAACTGGTTTATCCACTTCCCCCAAGCTCAGCTGCTAGCAGAGGCACTGCCCCTCCCAGTTTCCCCTAAGAGGAAGCCTCTTTACGGCCCCCCAATATAACATTTGCCTGAGTCCAGGACAGGCCTTTGTTCAACTCCCTGTAGTCCCAGCTGCTCCACCCCTAATCTAATCAGAGAGGTGACAACTCCTTTTGGCAAGGGGAGTGGCTGAGCAGGTTTCAACTCCTGTCGGGGGTAGTTGTCAGGCAGAATCCAGTTTCATTAAGCCAGGTTTCAGCTAAATGTCACTTTTTGTTCCCAGTTTTCTACATTCAAATCAAACTGACAATTTTTACATATACATTAAATATTTACTTCCTTCAAGTCATTTCAGAATATAGTTTTACATTGTATCCACCTCTTAGCAAGTCTTTCCTTGGTCTTGTTTTGTTTCATGTGTTCAGTTTTACACAAAAGTCTGGTGGTTTTAAAACGCCGGCTTTCTGGTAGTGGTGAGTACTGGTAATGCAACCATTTTTGGGATTAAGAAAATGAATTCCCCACAGTCTGAGTTGCTTTTTTGGCAATCAGCATTGCCATTCCCAATGGTTTCAGGCTACTGTGTGTGTAGCCCACTGGTGGTTTTAGGCAGTGCCCTCCTGTGCTCAGAACATAGGCAAAAATGGGTGGCAGCCTATTCTTCATGTTTTCCCTGTGCACTCTCTGGGGAGTTCTGGCCATCATGATGTTTTCCATGCCAGTACTACACAGTTTTATTGTAGGGCTTGGATGCATGGGTAAAAACATCCCACAAGCCCCCCCTCTTGCGATGGCCATTCTGTCCTTTCACTGATGGAACTCGCAAGATCTGGGATGATCGCCTCCTCTTCTTCCAATTCCATAAGTGGAACAGTTCAGCATCTTTTCCTCCCTCCGGTCGATCAATCAGTTCTCCTTGCTGGTCCTGATGGGGGGATTGGGCGGTACCCCGGGCCCCTTGGGTCTCTGCTCCCAGTCTCCGGATCGTCCTCCTTGGCCAGTCTCCAGGTTTTCTTTCTCCTAGGACGACAAAGGAAAAGCGGCAATACCCATCCCTAGACATTTTTCCACCACTATTAATGGTGTGGCGAACATGTACATTTTATACATCCAAATGCATTTTGCAGTCTGATTTTAAAAACAATATATAACAGGGCACATTTGCATTATGTGACTATATTTTTGATATGTGGAATATTTTAGAGTTTGAACTGACTTACTCTGGAGCGGCCCCCTCTGGTATTGCAGAGGACTCCTCCAGTTGTTGCAGAGTGTGCCTGGGATGGCAACACTTTAGCTGATTTATATGGACCCACTGTCTTCCCCCTCTGCCAAACCGCCTTTGGGGATGCAGATCCTGTAGGCCACAGGGGAGATTTTGTCTATAATTTCAAACGGTCCCTTCCATGTAGGCAAAAATTCTCGCTGTTTGGCCTGGTTCCTTTGGAAATTGTATAGATAGACCCGATCACCCACCTTATATTCCTGTCGGGTAGTTTTTAAATCATAGTGGGTCTTCATGCTCTCGGCTGATCTTTCTAGATTCCGCTGAGCATAGGTAAAAGCATGTTCAAGGTGTTTCCTTAAATTCTCCACATACTCATGAGTTGTGGAGGCATTTACCAGTGTCTGCTCTTGGGTCCTGTAGAGCAAATGCTGGGGAAGCACCATCTTGCGTCCCGTCATCAACTCAAATGGTGACATTTTAGTTGCAGATGAAGGGGTAGATCTGATGGCCATTAGGACCAGAGGTAGTCGGATATCCCAACTTGGCCCAGAATCTGCCACAAACTTTTTTTAAGATGCTCACAATGGTTCGGTTATATCTCTCCACTGCTCCAGAAGAAGCTGGCCGGTAAGCAATATGTAGCTTTCTTTTGACCCCCAGTATCTCCCACATCTTTGTCATTACTTCACTGGTGAAGTGGCTACCCCTGTCTGACTCAATCCTTTGAGGTAGACCAAAACGGGAAAAGATGTGGTTAATCATCAGGGCAGCTGCTTTTTCTGCCTTGCAGTTTGGGGCTGGGAGACATTCCACCCACTTGGTAAACAAGCATGTAACGGTCAACATGTACTTGTTTCCTCTAGATGAGCGAATCACAGGGCCTACAAAGTCGATTTGCAAATCTGACCATGGCAGGGTCATCCCCTCTTTTGGAGAGGCGCACGGTGTGTGAGGGATGATGGCTGAAATTGTGCACACACAAGACACCCCTTCAAGTATTGGTCGAGGTCCTACCCCATGTGTGGCCAGTATGCAACCTCTCTTAAGATTTCCAGTGTTGTGTGAAACCCCCTTTGACCGGCGGTGGCCGCATCATGGGCGTGACTTAACATCAGGCTTCGGAATGAGGTAGGAACCACCCACTGATCATGGCCAGCTTGGGATTTCCTTACCAACAAACCGTCTTGGATTCGGAACATTTTTGGACATTTCATAAACACTCTTAGGTCCTCTTTCCCAAAGTAATCGGTATCCGTCAGGGGAAAGTTCTTAGGGTCCTCAAGGTGTTGGTAAAACTTACCAATAATTGGATCCCCCTTCTGAGCTGTAATTAAATCAGCATCAGGGGTCTCCTTACTCCATTGTGCAGTTGAAAGATCATTGTGAGCATTTGTCTGGGACCTAGTGAGAGCGGTGACCTGGATTTCCCCCAACAGGGACTCTATTTCGATTAGATCCCCTTGGATGGCCCCGGTTTTGGCCAGCTGATCAGCTAAGTCATTTCCAGTTTTGTCTGGTCCTTCTACTTTGGAATGACACTTGATCTTCTTCCAGTAGATGGTCATCCCATTCGAGGTGACTAGATCATCAATGTTTTGGATTAACTTCCCATGTTTCAGGGGTTTGTTATTAGCGCCTAACATGCCTCTGGTTTTCCAGTTGACCAGGTGCTCCACGAACCCGTTCCGTACATAATCCGAATCTGTGATTATGGCCAGTTCGTGGAGTTGATGCTGGACAGCAGTGAGGATGGCCTGATGCACAGCCATCAATTCTGCCACCTGACTACTTCGGGGACCAATTTTGTATCCAGCGGAGGGTTCTGGGAACTCCTTCACCCATGCATTCCCTACGCCAGCCACCAGTTCTTTCTCCCCGTCGTTGTCAACATGGTAAGAGCATCCATCCACATAGACAGTGGGCATTCCCTCACACTTGTCTTCTTCAAAGACTTTGTGTGGGGAATGAAGGTATTCCTCCATGTTGTCCTTGATTTTTAGACTTTCGTCCTCGAGCCAGTTTTCTCTGGCACAATCATGCAAGTCAGCCAGACCTTGCGCGAGGGGACTCTTCTTGTTTTGGCCATATCTGACCTCCACAGGAAAGCCTTGCATTGACAGAATCCAGGAAGTAATTCAGGAATTACTCACATTTCCGGCCCAGATTCCGTCACTTTGGAGATATTGCAGAAGCTGGTGTGGAGTCTCCACTATGATGTGTCCCCCCTGGATAAACGGGCGGTAATTCTTCAATGCCCACACCGTTGCCAGGAGTGCCTTCTCACAATCGTTGAATTTTTCCTCCACAGAGGATAAAGTTTCGCTCGCATAGGAGATTACTTTATTGACCTTGTCATGCTTTTGGTATAATACTGCCGTCAAGCACGTATTAGAGAACCCCGTCTCCAGGAAGAACTCCTTGTTTCTGACAGGGTAAGCTAGGCAGGGCGCTTGTGAGAGGCTTCTTTTGAGTTGTCTTACCGCCTCGGATTGTTCTGGACCCCGTTCCCACTTGACCCCCCCTTCAAGAGATGAATCAGGGGTCTAGTGATCTCTGCGTAGCCTTCAATGAACTTTCTGCTGTAATTAGTCAGTCCAAGGAGGCTCCTTAGTTCCCGCAGAGTTGTGGGGTCTTTCAGTTTCTGAAGTGCTTCCACTTTCTTTTCCTGGGGACAGAGACCCTGAGGAGTAATCTCATGCCCCAAGAAATTAACATGGGTTCTACACCACTGTGCTTTCTGAAAGGAAAGTTTTGCTCTGGCGGCCCTCAACTGTGTCAGAACATAACGGATCTCCGCTATGTGTTCCTCCACAGATTAACTTTTGATGAGGACATCATCTACATAAGCCAAGTTACCCCTCGCACCCAGGTCGGGCATGGCCTTATGTAGGAAAATGTTGAATTCATTGCCGGAGTTGAGGTATCCGAAGGGAGTCCGGGTCCAGGTGTACTGCTGGCCCCCAAAGGTAAAAGCCAGTTTGTATTGGTCCTCCCTACTGACAGGCACGGTCCAGTATCCATTGGTCAGGTATATTGCAGTGAATACTTGTGACCCTTGAATCTGGGCCAGCCCTTGGTCAATGTAGGGCAGAGGCCATCGGGAAGTATGGACCCGTTTGTTGAGCTCCCTAAGGTCGGCGCAGAGTCTCCACTGGCCGTTTGGCTTCAATATTCCCAGCACCGGATTATTGAAGGTGCTGTGTACTAGACGTATTATTCCCCGGGACTCAAGGTTCTTAATTATTTCAGTAAGGGACTCCATGGATGCGAGAGGCAAATGATATTGCTTCACAAACACTGGAGTCATTCCAGGGTCCGTGGGAATTGTTGTTGTGTGGATGTCGGTGCGACCACAGTCATATGAGTCTACCGCAAAGAGATCTTGGAAATCCAAGAAAACCTGTTTCAACTTTTGCTTCTGTTCCAGAGTCACACGGGCATCAGCTAGGTTGACTCTCTCTTCCACCATCTGCCTGAAGCCTGGAAAGACTTCTGGTTTGGCTATCTCAGCGGCCTCCTCCAGCTGGGTGGAGAAGTCCCTGGTCAGAGTGCTGATTTGGACTGGAGGCTTCAGGTGGGAAAGGCAGCCCTCATGGACCTGGAAAATCACCTCATCTCTCCTGAAGTCACAAGTCACATCTTCCTTACCATAAGGGCAAGACGTGTACACCAGGAAGTTCCCCCCCATGCCGGGTGAAAATCCTGTCTGGTGTTGTGTTGTCATCACTGTCACTGTCAAAACAGTCCTTGGGGATTGGTCCTAACAGTTCATCTCCTAAATCAATGGAGAAATGTCGGTCATCAACCGCCATTCCAATAATGGTGCCTGCGGCTAGAGTAATACTCTTTAAGTCGCTGTTATCCACCTCTATTAGAATGGTGTCATGTTCTATGTTGACTAATGGTGTTGGGTTTACCCCTAACCCTTGCTGTTGGAGAGAAGCATTTAGATGAATATAAGCATCAGGGTTTTTCAATTTTTGTCCTATTTTAGCTTTCACCGCCAGGGAGAATTGTCGGGTCCTTTCTGGGATGGTGACTTCCTCTTTAATCTGAATTTCAACTGCATAAGGTAGCAATTGAGCTGACCTAAATGCTTTTTCTGGATCATCAAAGCCCATGGGATTATCCGCCAATCGGGACCAAGCTTTGAAGTTTATTAGGTCCAAACTAATGGCAAAGCGATTGAGAATGTCACTGCCTAAGTAAAAGGCGGCAGTGACGTCTCGCACGACCCAACAATTATGGACTATGCTCTTGTTGCCAATGGAGATTTTGAGCATACACCTGCTTGGCAGGAGATGTTTGGCATTAGGTGCTTCCAGGTCCATTTCCCATTTGTCTATCAGTTTGAATGTGGGAATGGCTGGATCTTTTGGGAGTTGGCGGAACATGGCTTCGCTGATGAAGCTCTTACTGTTGTCCACACACACTCGAGCGAGAACAGAGTCCTTCCCATCATTTAACTGAACAGGGATGAACAACTGCTCTCAAATTTGCTGAATATCAGCCAGGCTCTGAGCTGATTTCACATTTTTCTGGACTATAGGAGTGGGAGTTTCGGATTGTGGATTAGTAAAGAATTTCAGGGTGTTTCCTTCCAGTGTGGAATACCACCTTAAACTGGAAGGAAGGTTGATTTTCAGAAATAGAGAGGACCCCCCATCACCAGTCTGTTGTCCTACTGCTATTACGGTCACGTCTGGAATTTGGTTGTTCTGGAAGTGAAATTCTACTTGGTCAGATTTTTGTTCAACCATGTGGCAGGTGCCATTTAAACTAACATGGTTGACACTCTGTTTTAATTTTATTGGTCGGCTAGTCTGGGTCCAGAGGACCTTGTTTACGCAATCTATTAGGGGTGACAACCTTCTCAGGAGGTCATTCCCTAGTAAACAAGGGGTGCCCTCTGGAGTCCCTACTATGACCGGGTGTTTCACCTTGTGTCGCCCTATTTTAATGTCCAAGTCTGCAGTCCCCTCAATGGGAATTTCCTTCCCGTCAAAGTTCTGCAGTTGTCCAGGAAGAGAGGTAAGAGGAATTTGGTAATTCTCCCCCCTTCCTGCATTTAGTTCCTCAAAGGCCCTTTTGGACAGAAGGGTAGCTTGGGATCCAGTGTCCACCAGTGCCAAAATTGTACCTTGCCCCTGTACTTGTACCGGGGCATAGTATCTTCCCCCCTTCTCCTTAAGGGGGCACAGATAATGCACATTTTTGGACAACTGGTGGGCTAACTTTCTGGTTTTGGACATTGCTAGCGAAGAGATTTGGGCAGAATTCTGTGGAGAGCCTTGGGAATCTGAAAGAAAAAGTTGGCAACTGGAGATCAGAGCCATTGTGTGTTCCCCTGGTTCCGGTTCTGGGCTGCCCCCCCTTTTTGGAGGCAGTCACCAGGATGGGTTTGAACCAGGGGATTTCGGTATTGTCGGTTCTGGGATGAGATGATGGGCAGCGGTAGCTCAGTCTCCACATCTCCCCAGTCTGGATTGGAATCCCTTGGGACCCATTTTTCTTTGGGAGGAGTTCCCCCATCTCTGAAGGAGAAGATCCTTTTCCCAGGATCTTCTGAGGATCCCCCTCCATCAAATTGGAAGACCTGTACCTCCTCCACAAAGTGGGTCTGTTTGGGTCCTTTGTTTCTCCTACCTCCTCTCTGCTCCTTGGGTGGCAGACTTTCAGGGGCAGGAGATTTTGTTTCCGGTTCCTGGTTTTCCAGGGGCTGTTTACAAGTTGGGAAGGAAGCTTCCTCCAAGGCTTTACACCCCCCTTCCCCTTGTGCCTCCTCCCTGGGAACCGGTCGGTTATTGGGGTGCTGCCCCCGTCATTGTTCTGGAGCACCAGGTCCAGAGTTTGGGGCATTCTGTGGTGGCATGCTCATCTGAGGGTTCTGTTGAGCCCTCAGTATGTGACCCAGATCCCGTGCCATATTTTGGACCTGGCGCTCAAGTTGTGAAACCCGCTCAGGCTGATACGGGGCTCTATTTTCTCCCCTGGGCTGATCCCGAGAAGGGTAGCTATCCCTTCTCTGGTAGTACCCCTGGTTGGGAAGATTTTGGTACCCCTCCACCCTTGGCCTCCCCTCTCCCGGATTAGGTTGTCTGGGCTCAGGGAATTGGGGAAAGAAGGATGGATGATTTTGGGGCTGGAAATTGGGTGGATACCTGGGGCAAAAGTTCTGCCCAGGATTTGGAGAATTTCTGCCCTCCTCTGGGAAGTTGGGAGGGAAGTTCCCTGGGTTAGGTGCTTGGCTGGATCCCTCCCTTGGGCTGGAGGAGTCCACACATAACCCAGGATTGGTCGGTTTCCCTTATAGCGGGGACTTACATAGTCAGGGGAGCGGGGGACACCATTTGTGGGACTACCTCCTCGACTCCCTGTCTGTGACTGGCCCGAGGGCCTTCTGGGATGTGAATTATTTGGTGCAGGCAGGTTTTTAGGCCCCCCCCATCTCCAAATCTAAAACGGGGGCAACCTTTACCTCTGCCACCTTGGCAGCAGCAGAGGTGCTGTTGGTTTTGGGGTTTTTCGGCGCATTATTTTTATTTTCGATGGGCTTCTGCACCTCATAGATCCGGGTAGCCTGTTCAATGACCCAGTCTAAAGATCTTTTCTCATGAAAATCTCTCACGAGCTGGGTCATTATGCATTTGGGTAAGGCATGGAAAAACGTATTGACAAATTCTCTGCTATCCGTGCGCACCCTTCTGGTGGTCTGCGCAAAAGCACACTTTAATTCTTGCACAAACTCTTGTGGGGCCTGATCCTCCCCACATTGCAAATTGTAGGCTGCCTTGCGAGCCTCTTGAGGATTTCTGTGAACAGAAAAATGTTTCAAGATGGTCGCCTTATAGGTGGACCATCTTAAATGATTTTGGTCCTCCAGCCCCGCAAAGAAACTGGAGCATTCTGGGGAGAATGTCCATTTGACGTTCTGGATGCAGCTACTGCTGTCCTTCAAATGGAAAGTCTCCATCATTTGCTCATAGAGCTCCAGGTGTTCCCAAACGGAATACTTGGCGTTCTTATGATAAGGAGTGATGACACTCCTGATTGCCTTTATTTGTTTCAATGGGTCTTTAAGCAAGGCCCTTTTTGCCTTATTGGCCTTTTTGGTTCGGTTAACCCTGGTCCATTCATCCTCTGACTCAGAAGCACTGCTCCCAGAGGTGCCCGTCTGATCTTCCAGGTTTTCCCGGATTCTGCGAGCCTGGGAATGGCTGGCAGAATGTGGGGACCTGGTCTCCTGTGTCCTGTAATGCTCAGAGGAGTCTTCAGACCCCTCCTTGCTGCCAGGATTTGTTGGGTACCCCCCCCCCCCACTGACCTAACTGGGCCGAGGTTTTCAGGATGCCCTTAATGGGCCTACTCTCCTGGGGTTCCCCACTAAATTGCACTGTGCTTGGGTGCCCATACCCGGATGCCCGCCCATCCATTCCTGGGAGGTACTGGCCTATGAGCCCCATACTTCTAGCTGGATAGTAATCTGCCATCCCCGTGGCCCTGGGCTCATGTGCGCGAGGGGACATGGGGGTGGCAGAGTCCAGGGCCTGGGAGAGATGAAGGCCTCTGGTAGACCACACCAATAGGTACCCTGAGGCTGTCCCACTGAGGAGCATCAAAGTACCCGTGTTTGTTAAGGCTCTGATTGGGATATTCTTCCGTGTTGGTTTACCCAAGGAATTTGTTTCTGACAGGGGAACAAACTTCATTTAAGCATATATGATGGCTATGTGGGAACAGTGTGGAGTCACCTACCGATTCTCTACATCCTCCCATCCACAAATGAACAGGCTTGTTGGGCGGTTCAACAAGACCCTGAAAGTTTGATACATGGCTTGGAAGAGCACCTGAGGAGAACATTTGATATTTTCCTGCCATGTCTACTGTTCGCCTACAGGGAGGTGCCACAGAACAGAGTATGGTTTAGCCCCTTTGAGCTTCTATTTGGACACCTCTAGGAGGTTCCCTAAGTCTAGTGAGAGAAGGATGGGAGTGTAACCCCTCAACCCCCATGTGTGATGTGGTGTACTATGTACTATGTACTTGGCCTTCAGTCTAGAGTGGCAAAGTGCATGGAACAGTCAACCAAGAATCTAAAGGCCAGTCAGGATCTAATGAAGCACTGGCATGACCAGAAGGTCACAGTGACATTTTATTCTCTAGGCCAGTGGGTGTGGATTATGGAACCTGTCAAAACCAGTGCACTTCAGGACAAGTTAACTGGGCCTTACTGTGCGCTGGAAAAAGTCAGTGTGTATCTCATTGATGTGAAAGGAACTAAACAGTTATTGCCAGTCTTTCCTGTCAACCTGCTAAAACAGCATTATAGCTGGAATGACTTGATGGCATTAGTGACAGATGGATACACTGAGGAGCAGACTGATCCCCTCCCAGACCTCCTGCCCACTGAAGCCACAGATGGGTCAGTTGAAGGTGTCAACCTGTTAACAGACGTGTCACAACAGCAACTGACAGACTGTTGCTGTTAAATGGGAATGTTTGACAGTCTGTTTTAGCTGACTGCAGGTCTTCTAGATTGGTGCACACATGATGTGGACACTGCAGACAGTAAGCCATTGAAGAGCAGGGTTAAAAGCATGCCCGATAAGGTCAGTGACACCATCAAGGAGGAAGTTTCAAAGATGTTATCCCTGTAAGTGGTAGAGCCATCCCACAGCCTCTGAGCTAGCCCAGTGGTACTGGTCCCTAAAAAGACCAGTTTTGGGAAGACTGTAGTCCATATTTGTATGTACAACAGGGGGCTCAATTCGGTCATAAAGACATATGCTCACCCCATTCCTCAGGCAGATGAGCTAATTGACAAGCTTGGTGCTGCCAAGCTCATGTGTACCTTTGACCTCACAACAGGGTACTGGCAGGTCAGTTTGACAGATAGAGCGAGTGAGAGGTCAGCATTTTCAACCCCAGAAGGACATAATCAGTTCATGGTGGTGCCTTCCGGATTGAAGAATGCCCCAGCCACTTTTCAGTGGATGGTTAACCAGGTTTTTTGTCTGGACTGGAAAACTTCAGTGTCACTTATTTAGACGACATTGCTGTGTTCAGCCACACCTGGGAGGATCACTTATCCCACCTGAAACAAGTGCTTCAGGTGCTGCAGAATGCAGGTCTGACTATCAAGGCCACAATGTGCCAGATGGCGCAGGACACAGTGACTTACCAAGGCCACCTGGTCAGTGGCAGTAATAAACAACCTCTGAAAGCTAAAGTATAGGCTGTGAAGGATTGGCACATCTCCACCAGACAGACAGAGGTGAGAGCCTTTCTAGGTCACACCAGGTACAACCAGTCCTTCATCAAGGGGTACAGTACCTTTGCCATGGCCCTTGATGATGTAACTTACAAAAAGATGCCAAAGCAGGTTCTCCCCAGCTCATCCAGAACCATCAAAGACCACATCAACACCCTCGCTCCAACCAAGGCTGATTTCTGCATTCACTCCATTGCCACTGGAACCTTCCCCTGCCCCATTAAGCACTCTCTTGTGCACCCCTTTCTTAAGAAACCATCTGCCGATACTTCCTCTCTGGCTAACTATCGCCCGATCTCCATCACTCCATTTCTGGGCAAACTCCTGGAAAAGCTGGCCATCTCCCTGCTTAATCTGCATACTGAATCTGTTGGTTGTATCCAAGACCACCAGTCTGGCTTCAGAGCTGCCAGAAGCATGGCAACTGCTCTCCTGAACACTTGTGAAGACTTTATCTCTAATCTTCACTCTAATCTTCCTTCTGTCCTCATTCTCCTTGATCTATCCTCTGCTTTTGATACGGTCAACAATGCCATCCTGCTCAATCGCCTCAATGGCATCTTGAGTGTCACTGGTCCGACCCTGTCCTGGTTGACCTCCTTTCAAACTGACTGACCCTCCCAGGACCAACTGGGGTCTTTCCTCTCTTCTATCTCTCTCTTTACTTGTGGTGTTCCCCAGGGGTCTAACCTTTCTCCCTGGCTATTCAACGACTACCTGGCACCTCTGACCCACTGCATTGCAACATTCTGTTCTTACATTCAGTGTTATACAGATGAGACCTGTTCCAAGGTGTCATCTTTGACTCCACCCTCTACTTCTCTCCTCACATCTCCGAAGTCTTTATGGAGTCACACTTTCAGCTGCATCTCCTCAGAGGTATTCTGCCTTTTCACACTTTCCCTCAGAACTCACTGTCTCTAGAGCGCTGGTCATCTCCAGGGTGGACTACTGCAACAGCCTCTTTCTAAATCTGCCTGTCTCTACTCTTCAACCTTTACAACTCATCCAGATCAGGACTGCAAGACTTGTCATTGGCCTCAAGCCCAGGGATCGTATCTCTCCAGCTCTAAAATCTCTGCACTGGCTCCTGTGGCTGCAAGTATTAAGTTCAAGACCTTTTGCATCATCCACAAGGCTTTCTTGGGCCTGGGACTGCACTACCTCCAACTATCTCTTCCTAAACATCTTCCTTCTCAAGCTCTCTGCTCATCCACCTCCAATTCTCTGAGTGTCAGATGCTTTTTCAATCAGGGAATGGGGGGCAGATCTCTTTCCTCTCTCTGGAACAGCAGCCCTGCCTCTCGCAAACGTGAGCAGAAGCAGTTCTGGTTCCAGAAGCAACTTCTCTCTTCCTCTCCCCTGCTAATGTTCCTGATAGCTCCATACACCGGCCACCCCTGAACCCGGGCCCAGGCTCCTGCTGTCCAGTTGCCCTACCACTGCCTCCGGCTCCCTCCGCACTTAAGTGTCTGTATCTGTAACCCTACAGTCCCTTCTCTTTCAACTTAAGAGCCACACTCTGGCAGCACTCATTGAGTCACATGCACTTCCCCCCGCAACTCCCTTTGGCATTTCTCCCCTCCCCTCTTCCCTGCACTTGTGTGATCTGAATGACACAAGGCCTAGTAAGATTGTTGTTTGTCCTCCTGATTCCCCCTCCTTGTCTTGTTACACCTAGAAATACTTGTGTACAGGCGTGTTATAAATGACTTATCATAACATATTATAACGAAGGTAAGTTGGAAAAACTCAGGATTTGAAGGATGGATTGTGCAGGGCCCCAGTTCTGAAAGTGCCAGACTATGGTCAGGAGTTCATTATGGGATTGGAGCAGTGTTAGCACATCTGGACTCTCAAGGGGTAGAGCAACCGATCACCTGAATTAGCAGGCAATTAACAAAAAGGGAAGAGAACTGGGACATCATTGAAAAATAGGCTTATGCAGTTGTGTGGACAGTGAAGAGACTGGGTCACACTGCACCATCCAAACAGAGCACCGGCCTTTTAGGTGGTTAATAGGCATGCAAGGGGAGAACCCTCAGCTTTTGCATTGGGCCATATCTCTACAGGAATTAGATATGCACATCCAGTACATGCCAGACTCTCAGCATGGGAATGCAGATGGCCTAAGCCAGTACCTTCGACTAGATGATGAACCAGCATATCAGTAGGTTGGTGGTTCACATGCTGAGAAGGGGGGCATGTGAGGAATTCGACAATCTGCATTGTCAGCCTGGGCTTTTTGAAATTTTTTACTAAATGGTATGATGGTAGACGAACCTCAGGAAAATGTGTGGAGCTAATCCACACACATGTTCCTATGCTCACACCACGTCAAACGCATTGACCTGTGTACTCTGGATGGACACATACTAAAGTCACATTCTGCCCTGTCATATTTAGTTACAATGTCACAGTCAGAAGAGCACTATGTCATCTCCAGGAAGGGGGAGGATAAAGCTTCCCCCGGCCATGGCCATCCTAATTAACTAACAAGGGCTCCATGGATTCAGCCTGCTCTTTTGTTAGGCCCTGCAGCTGGTGGCAGCGATTAACATACCAATAGAGGGTGCCTTAAGCAGGCCCACATGGGGTCTGGCAGCAGAGGTCAACAAAGGAGACAGGAAACCCGGCAAACTTTCTTATGTAACAGTGTCAAACGGAAGCCAGCTCCCACCCTCAGTATCAATGGCAGTGAGCTGTCAAGTCTGGGACGGTTGTTTACAGTAGGCCACCCCGCTAGAGGGACCACATTCATATGGTACGAGAATGCAGTTTGCAGGAGTCACAGAGTGCGGTCTCGCTGCAGCTTCAAAAGTGACATGTCGCTTTAACAGGGACCTCATATAGAGGAACATTAACCAGACAGGCTCTTTGATCAACAACAGAAAGGAAGGTGTGTGGGACTTAGTATCACAAGGGAGTGTAGCCAGAGCTCTTTCTGTTGAAAGAAGTATTCTGCCATTTTTGTTCTTGGGCCCACCTTGTCCTTGTTTTCACTGCTTTACCTTTCCTGTTGCAAGGCACTCTGGTTATGACTTCATGCATACTGGAGATTGTTGGTAGAGACACCAACATTGGTTCATTAAGGTACGCTTAGCCTACACCAATTACTTGGGCTCACTTGGCTTTAAAAGAGGGCTGAACCCCTCTTTTGGCAGATCATCTGAAGACTTTGCAAGAAGCATGAAGAAGCACTCAACCTTGGACCCTGGCTGAAGGTACAGCCTGCCTTACAGCTTCTGCCAGTGAAGGACGGACAGGATATCCAAAGCAAGATCCCTCCCCTAAACATCTCCCAGGGAACATAGGGGGATACAGAACACAGAGGACCCTCCAACCACTCCAGAAGCTGTACCCTGACACATACAGAGTGCCATGCTAGGCTCTGCAGCAGGCTTTCTGGATATGAAGTTCCAGAAGGTCTCTAAACCTACAACCAAGGACAAGGTTGTGTCATCCCTAAAGGATGACACAAGCCCATTGAAGAAGCTGGGAGAAGTGCCTCAATGAGAATCTACTGACATCCACCTTAAAGGACATTTTTGAGCCAGATGGGTTCCTTGATCTGCAACTGATTGCAAAGCTGACCGCTGTCAACCTGCCGTCGCTTAAAGACATCAGTGATGGCATGACCAGTGCTTCAGAACCACCGATCAGCACTTAGACAACGATTCCTGAACCTGAGCTGCTGTGTAGACCAGCCTGCAGCTGTTCATCCAGCTTTACTCGCCAAACCGTCTTTCCGCCTGGTAGCCGCAGCTGACCCCCATCTCGAACTCTGTCACAGAAGCCGTCAAAGCGCCCTGAAGCTGACACAACCCTATCCAGGACCATGAACATCTACAGCTGAAGGTACATTGGAGTTCTGTCCCCCTGGTCCTTCCTAGAGGGCCCCTAGAGACATTTAAGACCCATTGCTCCCTTTGTGCTAAAGCCAAGAATCCTTAACAAACTGTTGTGGTTATTAACCATACCAACTCTCTCCTGTCAGTATCCAGTGCACATCCATTTTCCTTCTTTCAAACTGTCTGTCCTCAGCATTCCTTTACAGGGTGGGTTGTCTTTCTTAGGGTTGCTAGCACTGTCTGTTGTGTGCAACTAACCAACGAACCACAACCTTTCGGAGATAAGTCTACGGTACTGTGCATGTTACCAAAATTGGACAAGGAGGTTTATAATTTGCTTGTTGTTCCTATTTGGTTGCATCCCTCCTGGTGTATTGGAGCTATGGGCTGATTGATGGTTTAGAATCCAATCTTCAGGCCTGGACCACTGGTACTCCGGAAATGTATTCATCACATACACATTCAATAATAAGAATAGTGAACATTTGATCAACACGCATCAAGCATAGATGGACAGCTAGTATGGGTGCAGGATTAAACATTTTGTTAGCCTCCTTGTAATAAGGGAAAGTATATGTCAGCACGATGCAGTGCTTTAATGCAGGAACACTGTTGCTTTTGCAGTCAAGTTATGCCCTACAATTGCCTTGTTTTTGTCACTTACCTGTTGCTTTGCCACTTAACATGTTTCGCTTTTCTCCTCTCCCCATTACCTCATAGCTAAACTGATCCAAAGTCGTCAAGTACTCTGAATAATATTTTGTTGTTCCCTCCCCATAGGGCTTTTCTTGCCATCCCCTCCTCTTGGGGGGCAGCAAAGCAATCTGCACATTAAAGTAAGTACCATAGCAATAGTAATCCAAAATAAATAATTTGTATTAAGTAATACATATCCCGTCACAAAATGTACAACTGGAGTAATTTCTACTGGCATATGATTATTTTAGAATTTGCTCAGTGTGGTGCGGCCATCTCTCTAAGGCACTGTTTCAGTGATATCACACACATTTATGTTTCTGACTGCCATGTACATGATTTGCTGGGGTAAGATGTGTCTGTATGCTGTAGGTGATCAGACATCAGAAGTATTAAAGTCGTTTATGTTCTCACAGAACTGCCCGTAACTGTTTTAACTTTAATTTCACCCAAAAAAACAGAGCTATAAAATGAACCATCCGTCGAAGCACGTACATGTGTATTTTTCTTTACTTCTGGTTTTGACTTCAACGCAGGATTTAACATTGGAAGCATTGCCAGTGTAACAATGTATTTAGATTCAAATGGTAAACATCCTCTACATGATACTTGCACTGTGAAGTGGGAAATGGTCTTGTGTGAACATAACCTGTGCTGGTTTCACGTGTTGTCTTTGTGATTTCCAGTTGAAAATTAGAAGTATAACTGCATTGCAAACAGCAACCAACCTTTCTTTTAAAATATAGAAACTGCTGGTATTTTGTTAAAAACCTTTCATAATCCAGTCATTCCACAGTCTTGATTAATCAATTTAGTGATAGGTCCAGGTTTATGTCTGATATATGTAAAGGACACCATGTAAACAATTTATGAAATCATTTTGATTTTGGATTACAAATAATTTAAAAGAACGTGCACAACTTCAACTTTGTTTCATCATTAGCCAGCCATTTTTGGACTGGGCTGAGTGAAATATATCCACTGACAGGAATTCAGCCACATTTAAACTCCAAATGAGGAATACTTTTATTTTTGCTTTGTGCAGGGATAAACTTGCATTTTTTCTAGGTTGAGAAAGATTCTATTATTCAAGAAACTCTTCAGCTTCTCCCATATTAAAGGTTTCCTAAATTTCTCCTACCCCTTCTCAAACAAGACCTGAAATACACATTGTTATATCACCTCGAAGAAATGCTACATATGTGTTAATTTAATTTTTGCATTTATATAGCACTACAAACCCTCACCTATCTGAGCACTGCTTATTACCCAATTCGAACCTGCGTCAACAGGCTCTGCACAGACATGAAAGCAAGCGTTCTACTCGCTGTGCTATCTGACCATTGTTAACAACATTGCCTCTAAATGGAAGTGAACACATTGAACTTGTGTTTGCAGAGAGAGATTGGGCCTCATTACAAGTGAGGCGGTAAGGGGTTAACGGCGCCGGTAAAGGTGTCGGCGCGCCGTTAACCCCGTACCGCCTCATTACAAGGTTCCCTGGCGGGACCCGCGCTGGACGTCTGGTCAGATCAGACGTCCTTTGCGGGTCCCGCGAGGGGACCAGCATGCTAACAACGGGCTCGTCATTAATGGGCCCGTTTGTTGTTAGCATGCTCCCCATTCCCATTGAGCCCTATGGGGGCTCAAATGGGAATGGAGATGGTCCGGGTTCCCTGAATTGGGAAATACCAGGCTCTCCAAAGTCGGAATGGCCTGGTATTTCCCCATTCAGGAACCAAGGACCCGGACCCGAGTTTGGAGGCAGCCATGTCCTTATTAAGGGCATGGCTGCCTCCAAACTCGTAATGAGGCCCATTGATCACTTATAATTGCTTATTGTTCCTTGTTCCATGCAGACATAGAACAGGAATGGCAAGTGGTCTACTCTGGTAACAAACCCTTCAAATGGGGCAGATGGACCTTGTACTGTGACTGTCCGGCTCAGAGACCCATTTGACGCGTCATCTCAGGAAACACTATTAAGAGGAATGACAGCATTTTGTGCTGATGTGCTTTGACCTATGATATTAACAGACTGGGAGCTTAGATTTATACAGGCATCTAGACAATAATGAAGTACATGAGAGATTACTTTTCTCCATACTGCAAAATGATATGTGACCTACCGATAAAACAAAATACTAGCTTATGTTCATTTTAAGTGCATTCCGGTGATAAGGCATATTTATTAAGAAATTGACATATTTAAGCAGCATGTCCCAGATTTATACATGCCCTCAACCACTTGAAAATTGATGCTAGAAAAATAAAATTGATATAATTGTGATGGTCTCAGTTTGCCCTTTCACAAAATATAATTCTTACATAGATTATAGCAAGTTTCTCCATGCAAGAACTTAAAAATCTGTGACCTTTTCAGAGAAAAAAGTAAGGTTCATCATATGAAGCTAAACCCACATCTTGTGCTGCTTTCCATGCCCTCAGAAGTTCTGGTTACCATGTGTGGATTATTTAATATTGTTTTAGGTAGATAATCGAATTACTCCAATTAATACAATTAGCCTACTTTACATACCTCTTAATTGGGATTGGTGGGCAGAATATTAGGTGGATCACCAAATGGGAAATAGACATTGAGATAATTTAGAATATTCAGAAAATATATTCCATTCAAACATGCAGACAATTTGGATTTCAGACAGGAGGAAAGGGGAGAGAAAAGAAGCAGGTCTGGAACTGGGAAGCAGAATCCTATAAAGAAGAAACTAAATCACATTGGTACAGAGCAGCGGGGACTCAAGCACCCAGAAAATGATGAAAATAACCGGATTAGGTTCCTGTTTTGCAGCTGATTAATATGAAAAACATACATAAATTATCCATTCGTTTTTCAACAGGTTATTTGTACATGTTAGTTGTTTTGAAGATGTATTTGCTTATTGTAATTACACTTTTATCATAAACAGGTAAGTGTCTACCCATTACGCGTGTCTTGAAACAACATTATGGAAACCCACTACTCATCTATAGACTGCTTTTCTGTACACAATATAATTGCTCCAAAGAACTATTAAGTTTCCAGTTTCTCATATGAATTAAACATATTTTTCTTTCAATACTGATTCTCTGCACCAGCTGATGAATCCCTTTGGTGTAAATTTGATTCATGTTCCTGTTTCCACAGTACTTCTTAATAGTTCCAGGTTGCTTGCTGTGGGATGCTATTATAGCGACACAATGTTCAAACCTATCATTAAATTAAAACATAACTGTTTTAAGAGCCTAAGCAATTTTGCCATGGAAAATTGTTAGCTCTAAATATTGTTTAGGTTCATGATATGTTTCAATGTGCTCAAAGGCCTCATGTCCAGACATGTTCACTTAATTTTATTCCGAAAAACAATTCCTGCACTGAAAGAAAAGAATGAAAAGAAATTAATATACAACATTTAAAATTAGAAAATATTCTAACACATTTGATTTAGTCAATTAATGATGATAATTTTACCATGAAGAATCTACATGTTGAACACTTTCAATAAAAGCGTTGCTATTCCAGGTGCTATACTAGCATCTTTTCACATGCATGTTGTGCTTCGGTAAATGTCCTCCCAAAATGATATGACCAGTTATCCAGCACTAGCACCTGACATAACCGAACACTGAGCACTTTGCAAAACTGTACATCTTATCTTATCTTATCTTAAGGAAACTTGTAGAGCGCAGCATAAGCCTAGGGGCATCTTGGCTGTAAGCTGAGGGGGGAACGTCCAAACTGCAAGAAAACTAAAACAAGAAGGTCTTCAGTGTTTCGGCAAAACAATTAATGGGATTCAATATTGCACACAGAGAAAGGGAGCTGATTCCAGGCCTTTGCAGCCTCCACCAAGAATGCACGCCCACCCATACGGGCAAGCCTGAACCTCGGGAGCTTTATTGTCTTCAGGTCTTTGTAATGAAGAGGCCTGGATGGTATATACAAACCAAATTTATTCTGAAGAAATTCGGCTCCTAGTCCATAAAAGTACTTGTGCACTATGTATAGAGTTTTGAACCTAATGCGTTGCTCTAGAGGTAGCCAGTGAAGATGCCGCCGTAGCAGGGTCATATGAACACCCCATGGGGGGCGAAGAACAGCTCTGGCAGCTGCATTTTGTAGCAGCTGGAGATGCTGCAGAAGTTGTTTAGGAAGGGCCAAGAAGAGGGCATTACAATAGACAATATTACTAATGACTAAGGAGGAGACAACATGGGCGTGGAAAAGGAAAGACTTTGGGAGAGTCCGCAGCTTAAAATTGGCCCTTTGGCAGACACGAGAGATCTGGTCGGCCATGGAAACAGAGGCCGTGATTTTAACGCCTAGATCTTTTGCTGAGGAAAAGGGACAAAACTCTGTGACCAAAACCCTGGGGTCCAAAACAGAGAAGGAGTAGCCGTACCCACCACTAACACCTCTGTTTTTTCAGCATTAAGCTTAAGCCAATTACTCATCATCCACTCAGCAATGGCTAGCAGACAATTTTTCAGTTGACCTGCAGAATCAGATTTAGTAAGATCCAACCACACGAAGATTTGTGTGTCATCGGCATAGGAATAACATAGCAGGCCAAAAGCATGGATAATGGCCAGAAGAGGTCAAATGTATAGATTGAAAAGAGTGGGGGACAAGGAAGAACCCTGAGGAACACCCCATAGGAGAGAAATCATCTGAGAGTAGAATTGTAAAAGTGAAACAGACTGAGAATGTCCTGTGAAAAAGGAGGAGAACCAGGCCAATACTTGGTCCAAGAGGCCAGCGGAGGAAAGCCGGGAGATCAGGATAGGGTGGTCGATGGTATCAAATGTTGCTGACAGGTTCAGCAGAATCAGAGCACCTACCCACCCTGGTCAACCAGAGATGGTCATCCACAACGGAGACCAGGACTGACTCTGTGCCCCTACCAGGACGGAAACAAGACTGAAAAGGATCAAATTAGAGGATTCCAGAAAAGTGCTAAGCAGTGGAGATAACAGGGATTCCAACAGCTTAATCAAACATGGGTGTAAGGAAATGGGGCAAAGAATGGACAGCACCACCGGATCAAGGCCAGGCTTTTTCAGCAGAGGAATAACAAGATCCCTGAGGGGAGGCTATCACTTCCTCCTCAGAGAACACTGGGAATGAGGACCACTGGGAGACACATTTGGCGGTAGTGACAGGAGCAGAAGGGTTAAAACAGTTTGTAGAGTCACAAGGACGTGATGAAACAATGCCTTCTCGGATCTTAGCTATCTTCTCATCAAAGAAGAAAGAGAGAGTCACACAATTCCTAACAACGCTGTGCTTTACTATAGTGCAAGATAATGGTAATGGAGAGCCATTTATGATGATACAATATTATGCAATGTTATTCTAAAGCAGGTGTATTAAAATGTATATAATATTTTTTCTACCTTAGCCAAGCCCTCCACGGATGTTGTGTGTGGCACTATGAAAATGTCGGCTAAGGTAGCGGCCCTCAACACATCTTCTATAGAGGGTGGTATGATCACATGACCAAATTAGGCACCTGCACCATCGGCCTCTCTGGCTTCTGTTACTGGGGATGCCACTAATTAGTTTGCAACCTCCTCTGGCGGGGACGAGGGTGACCTCATAAAATCAGCTGCTGAGTAACATTAAATCCAAGACTTTTTTGTTTCAGTGTGTATTTGGTGAGGACAAGGAATACTTCCTAAATCGGTCACGTCTATTTGACTTGTACCACTGTATCATCCCTCTTCGCTTCATATGGAGCGACGATATAAGGACGGTTGACCTCTGTTACAATTGACCCAAAATAACAACCGTGGTCCACTTTTACCCCCTTGAAACGTTGGACTATGTAGCTTTATTCAATCGGCTTGGATATGAATGTGTGCCCATAGACTGTGAATATGGGGAAAGATGTTACCCTGTGGATTCTAGTACTGGCTTTTCAGCCCTCTGTCACCCGTCTGCCTCTGTGCCCACCTTGCCTGCCTGTGTGGGGGCTGGGTGACACGGTCAGGGGAAGAGTGTCATTGGGTATGGCTAACCAGTTTAGCAGGTCTGAGGGGGCGGAGGGTCCAGCACTTTATCTCCTGCTATACCTGGTGCTGTGCACTTTATTAGTTGGAATACTCATGGACATGCAGATCTTTTTGAAGAGGGTGGGCTTTTGAACGAATTGGAGTGTTTCTCATTAGTGGCCCTCCAGGAAACCTGGTTGATTGAATCTATTGTGGTGAATGGTTGGCAATTTGTGCATAAACCGCCTGTTAAAGGTCCCTGTGGGTGTGGCAAAAAAGAGGCCTCTTAGTGTGTCCCCGGAACATCTTTAAATTGGTGGAAATCCCCACTTGCAGTCCCAAAGTTCTAATGGCCATGCTCACAACTCCACCAGTGGTGGAATGTAGGGAAATTATCATTATTAACATCTATGACCCACCTTACAGACAGCCGAATAGTTCTGTTTTGTCAGAGTTGGAAACTGTTCTGAGCAATGGTAGCCCCCACCTAGCCTGCATTGTTTGCATTGATTTCAACTCCAGCGTCCCGGCCTCTACCAGCCCGTTTGAGCAGGATGCACCTCATTTGTCATCTCCTGTCAAAACCTGTCCACATGACCGTTCCTGCAGCAGGGGATTGGAATGGACGACCCTCCTCTGTTCTCATGGACTTGCCATGATTAATGGTGCCACCCGCTCAGTTAATCCTCCTAATTTAACCAGTTTCGGCCCCAAATCTAGCAGCATTTTGGACTATGGTTTCTAGTCCAATGGTGCAGGGTTGGTGATCAATTAGAAGATTTGTCAACGGCTTGAGAGTGATCATTCCTGTCTTGTCATGCTCCTGAATTTTGCCGAACCACCACTGGCTCTTGTGCCTAGAGGCAACTTAACGCTGAACTCCTCTTTAACTCATATTTCTTGGAATTAAAAGAGTTTGGCTGTGCCCTCAGTGTCCTAACCAGCTTCACTGCGTGATTTTATCAGCCGTTCCGATCATGAGGTTCTTGATGGTGGTGGTCCCAGTTCTCCGGAAGTTATTTGTGACTTTGGTGAAGTGATTGGTTCATTGGTTGATCATGTTTTTAGAAATTACGCCAGTCAGAGCACTAGATCTACTACTCTATGATATAACCACCTGTATCAGTACAATGGCACAGTAGTCTCGAAGAGGAGGGACTTGCGCAGAGTGCTGTGTAGCATTGCGAATATTCAACTTGAGCCTGATATCTGTGTGCTACGTCTAAATCAAGCCAAGCGTGCATATCGGAAATAGCTTAAGTTACATCGATATAACCAGGAGTGCTCCCACTGGTGGGGTATGGTGGAGGCCGCATTATCTAACGATGGTTGCAGATTTTGGGGGTTGGTAAATGGTGAACTCCGTGAGCGTGATGTTTTGGTTACTCCTGAATCTGCGTGTGTTGAACATGTGGAGAAAACTCTGGGTGGATCACTGGAAAGCAAAAAACAGTGAGGCATCAATGCCAGCCAGATGGCATTACTGTACTAACTCAGCAAACATCTTGAGGATTATTACCAGCTTAAATCCTTTGCGTGCTCCTTGCCCTGATGGCATCTATAGCAAAGTGGTTAAGAACAATGCGGGCACCTGGACCATGGCACTGGATTGCCTGTTTAGGAGCATTGGTGAGTCTCAACTTATCGCTTGTTCCTGGAGATATAGCATCATAGTCCCCATTTGGAAGAAGGGTGATCGTTCTCTCCCTAGTAACTACCGACTTTTAGCAATGCTCGACGTATCTTCTAAGATCCTTGCTCGGCTGCTTCTTGACGACTTGCACCTCTGTGCCACTAAGGCTAACCTCATCCCACTTAATCAAACAGGGTTCCAATGTGGCTCAAGCATGTTGACTAATTGCCTTGCACTGCATGCTGTAATCCAACAGGCATGCCCCGTATAAGCCGCTTTCATTAATCACAGTGCCGCCTTCAACACTTTAAATCGGGATAAACTTTGGTGGAAATTGTCAGCTTAGAATGTTCCATTAGGGATCTTGTCCATGATAATCCAGTTCCACACGGACACTGGGGTCAAGAACCGACTGGATCAAACTGGGTCTCTCTCCACCTGGATTCTGATGACTCGGGGCTGGAAACAGGGCTGTAATCTTGCCCCTTTCTTGTTTATCTTATATCTTGCAAACATTGGGCCACCCTGGATAATACTAAGTTGATTCCTCCAAAGATGGGTGATTTTCTCTTACAGTGGCTTGGCTATGCCGATGACATCATCCTTTTAGATCTAACCCCAGCGCGATTGCAGGCATCACTTGACTCCCTTAAGAGGTTCTCTGATGCCGTGCACCTTATGGTTAACATAAAAAAAACAATATTCTGGTCTTTCATCCACCTGGGTGTTGCAGGATTACTATCCCCCGGAGCCTCGATGGTGTTCCCCTTGAGGTGGTCAGGGAATACAAGTACCTGGGATCAACGTTGAGGAAGGTCTGCGGGATAATTCTCATCTTGCCCATGTCAAAGTCAGATGTGCCTAGATAATTAGATCAATTGGGAGACTAGCCCGCATTGGGGGGCTGCTCAGCTGGAATCCTGTCTCAATTATATTCGGCTAAGATTAGCCCTATCCTATTGTACGGTGCTGAATGCCTGCATTCAGGGGTTGGATCACAAGTTGCTGTGCTTTAATCCATGATGCTAAAGAGACTATTTACCTGTCTAGGCGCACTCCGGTACAGACCATCTTCCTTGAGCTTGAGATATTCTCTTGCAAAGCGAGACTGCAGATGTCTCTGCTGAATTTCTTATGGCATCTACCCAATGCAGCAGATGGCACGCTCAACTCCATTTTCTTTAAGGCAGCTTTGAGCAATTTCTCGCTCACGAGGGGCAATGCGTTGCATTGCAATGTGCAATCTGTGCACCAATGGGTGGCAGTGGCCCCTGCGGTCTCCATTTGTTGGTCTTATCCACGTTTCAAAACGACCATGAAAAAGGTGGTTCAAGCACACTTTTGTGAACTTTACATTGAACAGCTGCTACCAAAACACACTAGCCGACTGTTCATTGAGTATATCTTGGCCAGAACGAACAACCCGAAGTATATCGAGCAATTCATGGGCAATTCACTGATATGGGACTATCTGAAGTTGAAAACTAACTCCGTTACAACCTTGGAAGTAGCAAGGGTGTGGGATCATATCCCTAGGCCGTTACGGGTATGTAGGTTATGTGACAATGGAAGCTTGGAAACTGTGCAGCATTTGATGCTTCAATGCGAGTTGACTGAAGCCCTGCGAGCAGTGGCCAGGTTAGCTGCTGGTTTAGATAAGTCAATTTCCGAAGAGGCACTCTGGGATCTTTTTATGAGGGTGAACCATGAGCCATGTGTTGTGTTTTTTATAATTTTATGGAAAGGGTAGCTTTTCTCTTGGCTACCCATGGCTAGTAGGCTGGCAAATGTATTTAACTTTGTTTATTCCAATCCCAATAAAAATTAAAAATTAAAAAAAAAAAAAAACGTATATAATGTTCACTCTATACTAAGCTCATGCATGCTGTCACTCATTTTGGTCTCATAATGCAATCTTAAAGTGATTCCTGTCCGTTAAACTGACAATGCTCGCGAAGGCCATACCAATGGTAGAGTAATGTTCTACAAACTACAAATCCCATGTGGCAGACAGGCCTGTTTACAGGCGGCACATAGGAAAGGATATAAAGGGAAAGTTCTCAGAGGAAGCATAGGCACAGCATAAAACACGATTCCAAGAAAAGGGCACTGCATAAGGGAGCTGTGGAATCTGGAATGAATGATAGCAGCTATTGGCTGACTTCCATTGTTACAGCAAGTGTGGTAACTTTGGGGCTGTTGCACCTCGCCTCATGGAACACTATTTATATATGACTAACCAATTTCAACGTTGTGGCATGAAAACAGGGAATACCACCTCAACTGGAAGTCAGAGATCCCATCTGTTTATGAAGACTGCTTCACCTCACACAACACACACATCGAATCTGCATATGCATTTTCTCCCTGGAGAACAGTCACGTGAAGGGCCAATGATTCCAGAGTAAAGCGCTAAAAGACTGCTGCAGAAAGACCCGGGACATTATAAGAGCCACCCTATGTTCGAGCCCATTAGAGCAATGCATATGGTATGCATAGAAAGTAAGGATACTTGAGCTGTGACAAATGTCAAACAATATTAATGTGGTGAGTAACACAACAGTAGGACGAACATTTAAAATATGGCCAAATAGAAGGCACATGTAGCCCACGATCATCAACACTTTACACACCATCTTCAGATAATACATTCATATAATGCAATGTGTGCAGCCTGGGGACATACTACACATACAATACTATGTAGAAGACTCTTTGTTAGTTCAGCATAGGAATTAGGCTTCAAACTAGATTAATACAACAGTTGACTGATTGTTATTTGGCCACTAATGCTCAGTCAGCATGAATCCATTGGCACCATACATGTATGATTTATATGTCCTTCACCATATCATTGTTGCTTGGCACATGCCTTTTCACATTTGAGAAGCCCTGAACATGTGCACACTTAGCAATCATCAGTGCTTTAATTAGCTAGGCTGACTGTGTTGCACAAGCTGAGAAACCAAAACTTCATATCACCATTAAACCTTCTAGGGCACTCAAAATGCATTTCATGATGGTAATTTCAAATGACCTTTTCAATTATTCTTACCTTGTATTCTTATTAAGATGCTACAACCCGAATATGTGGTTACACTTGATATTTTATTCCATGGCCACAACAGTGCAGCAGCACTAAGTATAATTTAAAGCTTAATTGTAAAAGCAATTTGTAAAATACTAAACACTAAATATGAACAAAATTAAAACAAAAAACATTTCTATTGGCTATCAGTCTACTGTAATCACATTTCAGAAGTCTTGTTAAAGGGCACAGGAAGGTCACCCTGTTGTAATGGCCAATGGCTGGTCGATGCCAGTACAAAACAATTATTCCTTTCAACAAGTAATAAGAGCTCAGTGCTTAAATGTTGGTATTGTAATTCACCATTTCAAAGAGCCGTCTCTGGACACTTAGATTGAGTTTAGTTATTGACCTATTTGAATATTCCCTTGGGGTGTAAACGTTAGGGTGAAGGTTGGTATAGTTCTGTTTCAGTCCAAGCTACATTCTCATTGCTGTCTGTCTTTCTAGGGAAAAGTACATCACTCAGATGACCCTCCACACTGCATGGGGTTATTTGATGCCGATAAATGACATGTAGAACATAGCAGTTGTCAGGCCACCCAGTTTTGTTGGGAAAAGTACTATGGGCCTCATTACGACCCTGGCGGTACAGTATGGACGGTGCCTGTATGGCACCGGCACCGTCCACACCGTACCGCCTTATTCTGATTTTCCCTTGCGGGTCCCTGACATCCCCCCAGGTCTGACCTGGTGGGCAGAGCGGCACCAGCGAGGGAAACACATGGATGCACCGGCAGCGTTGTAAACGGTCCCGGTGCATCCATGCTCCTCATCCCCACTCTGCCCTAAAGGGCAGAGTGGGGATGAGGAGCCCGGCATTACCGCCACCCGCGAATGAGCAATTACAGGCCCATTCAACTCGTCATGGGCTGGTAAGTGCCCATTCACGGGTGACGGATGCGAGTTCGGCGGTAGCCTTGCCTGTAATACAAGCACGGCTACTGCCGAACTCGTAATGAGTCCCAATGTGTGGTCTTTGTTGAACATCAACCAAACATTGTTGTACACTCTGGCCAAACGACTCCAAAGAATGTCATCGACTTGAAGTGCCTGTTGGTCTCTTCTCTTTTTTCTAAAGATCTAAAAATTCCCAATGGAATGCTATTCATACACTAATGTTACTCAATTATCTGAAAAACATTTCACATTCACTAAATTAATTGATTGCCTGGTCTTTTTTAATACTTAATGACGTCCATTGTGTTGTTTATAGTTACATTCTTTTGAATATGAGTTATCCTTTTTAAAACAGAAAGAAACAACTTCCAGGGAATATCAGGCCATCCCACTATGAAGGATTGCCATCTGGTGAGGACGAGAAAGCCTGAGATTTTTAAATGTATATTAACTGATTAAATGATGCTAACCAGGCACCCCTCTCCTGAAAGCTCCATGGCAAAACCACAATGAGCACATTTGCCCTGCTGCTTCAGTCTCCAGTCATCTGTAGCACTTGTTCTCCAGTGGCATAGGGCAGGTGCAAAGATCAAAAGTGCAATTCTTGACAGCTGCTGTGATCCAAAGTCACTGCAGATAGAGGTTGCATTTAGCGGATGCACCTTTGATTCAAACCCTCTCCAATAGTGAAGGATGGATCCTGGTGCAATGCGATCCAATCTGCAATGCTTAATAAACTTGAAACCTTACAAACCAAAATACTCAATCACCAAAAGGAGATCTCCAAGCTAATAACCAGCAGTCAATCCATTCCACCGACCAAGCTTCCTAACCCCTCCCCCCAGTTTGATTTCGGAGACGTAAGTGTCTCAGAGGTCATCTCTCTCCTCCAAACCATCAAACCGTCCAATTGCAAGGGGGACGTATGCCCAGCGCAAGTAATTAAAGACTGTGCCCCCTCACTAGCCCCTATCATAACCGCATTCATCAATGCCTCCTTTCACTCGGCGAAGTCCCACCAAATCTAAAGGAAGCCTGGGTTCGCCCGCTCCTCAAAAAACCCTCACTTGATCCATCCATCCCGACAAACTACAGGCCAATCACCACTGTCCCCTTCCTACTGAAAATTCTGGATAAAGCAGCCTACCTGCAAATACAGAAATTTCTAGAGGACAACCATCTCCTTGGCCTTAGGCAATCAGGGTTCAGGCCACGGCATGGAACCGAAACAGCTCTCCTTGACCTGAAGAATCAAATTGATGACCTCAGAGACTCAGTTAAGCCTGCACTCCTCTTGCTCCTCGACCTGTCGGCAGCATTTGACTTAGTCAACTACAACACTCTCTGCCAGCATCTATCCTCAATAGCTAACTTCTCAGACAATGCCTGCAAATGGATAGAATCATTCTTAAAAGACAGATCTATGAAGGTCTTCTCAGACTCCTCTTCTGCCGACCCCAGCACCATCAAGTGTGGCGTCCCGCAAGGCTCCTGCACGGCCCCCACCCTTTACAACCTCTTTACGAGGCCCCTGTTCAAAATCCTTGACTCCATGGGCATCCCGTATACAAATTATGCGGATGACACCTAGGTACTTATCCCCCTCTCAGGTGATTACGCATCTGACCAAAATACCTTAAACTCAATCTACTCAACAATTCAAACTTGGATGGCAGAAAACTGTCTCTGCCTTAATAGTGACAAAACTGAGCTCCTGCTGGTTGGCTTGCCGTCCACCCTATATAAATTGAACAAACAGTACTCCTCCTTCGTCATTGACAGTATCCCCATCACTGTTTCCCAGTCCATCAAAACCCTTGGAGTGTACCTTGAACCTGACATGTCCATGAACAAACAGGTCAATGCCATAACCTCCACATCTGCCTACTACTCCAAACTCATCAATGCAACCCGACCATTCCTGTCCCAACAAAACTGTCTCACCATCGCTAGAGCCATCATTGGTTCGAGACTCGACTACTGTAATGCCCTATTCATTGGTACCACTGCCAAGAATATAGCCAAACTCCAAACTGTTCAGAATAACGCGCTTAGAGCCGCCACAGGCCTCTCGCGCAAAGACCATATCTCTGAACTCAGAAGTCCACTGGCTTCCTGTCAAGCAAAGAATTATCTTCAAAGCCTTGGCCTTGACTCACAAATGTCTCCATGACCTTGCTCCGCCTTACCTAAGCCGCAGGATCACCAAACCCGTCTCTCAAAAACCATCTAGATTACAATACTCTAACCTCCTGTCTGTCCCTAGGACTCACAAAGCACGTGCAGGCGGCTCCAGCTTCCCTTCAGTTGCCCCTACCCTTTGGAATGCGCTCCCTCTGCACCTCACAGCCATTGAATCCCACACTTTATTCCGCAAAACCATCAAGAATAACCTCTTTGTTTGAGTTCTCAAAACCTACCTGCAACGCACTGTAACATGTAACTACCGAAATATTTTCAAGTATTTTTCTAGGGCGGCTTCACTGTAACCCTCAAGTAAGCATTCTTAACCTCTGCTCCAGCGCCTCGATGTCTGAGGGCTGTTTGTGTGCTTTACGAATTCAAATAAATAAATAAATAAATAAATAATTGTGGCCCTACCTGTCTGGTGGCAGGGTCATCTCTGAAAGTAAACCATACCGTGTTTTTGACTGAAAGTGCACACAAATATTAAAGCCACATGAAATTGGTATCATATAGATGTCAATCCTGTCAGGCCAGACCAGCTATGTGAGGGAAATGTGTATTCATGGCACGTAGATGTCTCAGCTCCAGATAGTGAAACAAAAGTCCAGATGCTGCCCTCTTTTGCTTCAATGAGAGGAAGGATAACACCTCCCTTCACGCCCAGGAGATCTTACCAGGAGAGCTCATCAGGAGATCTAGATCACCTGGGAACCATATTTCAAAGGGACAATCACATAACAAAGTCCAATTCACGCTAGGGTGTGCATTCCAAAGGGCCTTTAAGGATGTAGGTTTGTGAATGGGACAGGTTAGAGGAGCCAGAAAATGCAGAAGGACACTGCAGAAGGGGATTATCCTCTTGCATTTTTGTGTGGGTATTTAATTCCTTCCTTCCCCCACTGGGTATGATGCAAGAAGGCAAAGGTCACTTGACAAAGCAGCATAAATTGGACTGCTTACAAAAGGCTTGTAGGTGTTTAATCGCCTGTGACCATTTACCTTTATAAGGAAGGGGTGTTGCACTTCTTTCCTGATTCATTTTGGACATTTAAGAAGAGCAGAAGCATTGATTGGACCCTGCTGAGAGTGCAGCCCATTCTATAGCCTGCTGCCAGCAGGGAAGAGAAGTGCTCTAAGGCAGGGAAATGATCTGTCACCCAACCATCCCCAGGGAACATTGAGGGGGTTTTACTGTTGGACCAAGGCTTGCACACTAGCAGTTGTACCGGTACCCAGTATCCTGACTGGAGGTGAAGGACTCTTGCAAGAGCCAGCTAAGCTTGACGGACTAAGAGTGAAGTGAAAACAGACTCACCTTGGCCCAGAGTCCATGGACTTGCACTTGCAGCACCTTGAGAACCCAAAGCAGCTGGACTTGTGAGTCAACTGCGTTCGCATCCTATTAACCACATAGGACCAGTCGATCTGTCTTTGTGCATTGTCATCGAACTTTGAATCATTGTATGTATTCTCACACTAGTTCAGCACAGCCTCTCACCAGCTTTGCTAATTGTTGCACAGCTCAAACAGAAACTCACAGCAACAGAAGTCCGTGACCCGCTGCTTCTTTGAACTGCACCTCAAACCACCAGGATATTCACACAGACTCTGCTTAGACCTCGACTCAAACTGTTTCACTGCTTACTCAAGCTAGAGGTGCCCATCATCTTGGATGATCTTGACTGCCAAACCTAACATGGCGAACACTTTGAACCGCTCCATTCTGTCACCACATCAAACTGCATAGACCTTCACATCAAACCTGACTCGACATTGACTCGCTGCCACAATAAACGTGACTCACGGCACTCAAACCAAGATTGACGGCAAGGACAGCACTGAGAAGCCAACTTCGATGCTGTTGAACCACACCAAACTGAATCAGGTATTTATTTTTGAGGGGCCTAGTACCCCAGGTCTACTTTTGGGGGAACATAGTGACTGATAATTCTTTCTTTTGCTCATTTTACAAAGACATATCCTTTTACATAATGATACCTCTGCTACCATATATATGTTCCACAGTGCTTCCATATATATGTTCCACAGTGCTTCCATATATATGTTCCACAGTGCTTCCATATATATGTTCTACATTTTGTGGGTTCTCTTTATAGGGTTGGGTCTATGTTAGTGCTTTTCTGGATAGCTAATTGCATATTGGCTTGTTTAATTGAAGTATATATATTTTTATTGAACCTTGATTGGACATTCCTTTACTTGGGAGTCTTTGTACTATTGCTGTTTGGGTTGTTACTGTTATCGCATTCCCACAGGACGGTCTGCCCTCTTCCCAGGTTACCACATAAGGCAAAGTAGGTGTATCTCTTAACTGTGCCTGTTTCACCTTTAATATTAAGATCCCCAGTGATTTGTAACATTGTGAACACAGAGTAGGTGGTTTAGCCACTACTCATCCCAATACTCCTACAGAGGAATAGCCAGCAGAGAGCAGAGTAGCGGAGAGTCGAAAGACAAGTCTAATACAGGTGTTGTAAATAGATCTAAGAGGTGAGAGTTGCTATGCAGGAAGGCAACGAAGAAGTGATTAACAGTAGAAAAGTCCGGAGACAATGAACCTGCATTGCCCAGAGTAAGAATTTCCATTGGGAAAGGTGCATTCAGCCTTCATAAAGTACAGTATTGTCAGTCTTCTTTCAGTGTTTACAATATGTGGCCGCCCTGGACTGATGAACAGAAAGGAATTATACTCCGTTATAGCCAACTCTATACACATAGCTACCTAGCAGTTTAATGTTTCATGACAGTTCCCTTGAGTGCCTTTGTACAGTACGAGTAAGTGCTGTTAAAACACAATGCCTTGTTTAGTGGGATATCCTGAAAATCTTCCCAAATACCATTACGTCAGTCCAATCCGGAATAATCGTGTATTTCCAGGAGATTTTCAATTTATTAATAAACATCAATGATGTATTGTTGAAATGGTCGGGTATAGAGGCCGTTGCTTTTACAGTCTTAGATCTCTTGGATGGCAATGATGTGAACATGAGATTTGCAATAGGTCACATACAGAGATTATCTACTTAGATATATGAATCAACATCCAAGGAGCGAAATACACCAAATGCCTTCCTCTAGAGCAGCTGTTTAGTACGCTAGTAGTTCTCACCCAAATACCACTACAACATCAATTCTGCTTGGGGAATTGGAGAGGGGCTGCAGGAATTGCATGGACACAGAATGCTTTGGAGGACGGCTAACTAGACGTCACAGAGGTTCACACAGGATGGGTGACAGGACATGCTAGTCAAGGGAACACATGAGTAATGATATTGCATTGAGCACTGGCAGATCTCACTTGCTCCCTGACACAAGTCACTTGATGGCCTAGTTAGAGAACTTCCTATTCTAATGATTTAGCACTGAGCAAGGTATTGCACACACAGTGGCATTTATTGCAAAATGATCTAGATTTAGGTAGCCTTGCAAATCCACCGATTGCCTTTGGAAAGTCTTCAGAACATTAAAGATAGCTCATGCAGACGTACTGCACAGGTGGGAAGAAGGCACCACAATCTTGTGTGTGTCTCTGTATTCTGTCTGAGGTGTTCTTTCAAACCAGTAAATGTAACACGTGTGATTATGCGCCCGCTATAAAAAGAGAATCTGCCTGTATGTTCAATAACATGAACTACTGTATATCTCACAGTAACACCTGTACAGCATCCAATAATTTAAACATTAACAAGACATGGAAAAAGTAAAGTCGGGGGAAACTGCTTTTTACACTTTAATTTTCCTCTCCGATTTGTGAAAAAGTAAACGGTTCCTAATCCCCTTGATATTGAGCAGGCGCTAAACCAAGGCAAATTCCATAGGAATCCATTTGTTTCACGCATGTATGAAAAAGTCATGCAGCCGTGAAACAAACTGCACTGATGAGGCCGAGGTGGAATGCACAGCAAAGATCTTTTCCTAGCTATGTGGCACTCCTGTGCCTCATTAATGCTTGAAAAGGGGATTCAGCGTTGAAAGGCGTCATGAAAGCACTACGCCATGCTTTGCGCCATGCACGGTGCGTTATGCACCACCCATTATAAAAAGAGGACGCCTTCCGCGAGATCAGTGCAGCCCAAGGTCCTAACTCCCCAAACGCCTCAATAATTGTACAAGCGGGAACCTGCATCTCCACCCCATGTTAGGGATAACCTTGGAGGTCGTGAGATGCGTCTCTGATATGCACCATGCGTCCCTCGCGCCCCCACTCCACCCCCTGAAGCCAAGATGGCACTGAGCCTCGGATGTGAGCCACAAAGAGACTCTTCACCCCAAGCGGCATGGATTCAGCTGAGCTGGTGCTTTCACAGACCTGGACTTGAGCGGAGTGGGTGGCTGCGTAGGTGCGGTGGTGTGTCTGAATGGCAGAAGGAGCTCGCAGTGGAGCTATCTGGTTGCATTGCAGAGGTAACCTGCTGTGGTCGAATGATGGTGATTCCTGGCCACCAGTGACCTCTAGTGGGGAACAAACTTACCTGCGACCCGACTCCAGAGTTCAGCGGCAGAGGCGTGGGAGGTGGGAGAGGGCCACTTGCAGGCAGCCAGACTCCTCTGAAAGATCAGTGCCCATCTCACCTGCTTGTAGCACGGCAGAAGAGAACAGAGCTCATAATGGGTGCTCTGCATCGCAGCAGAGGTGGGCACTGGGTGCACCGGTGACTTTGTTGGATCCGGGCTATACTTCCCCCAACTGTAAGAGGGGGAGCTTGGATCATGTGTAAGAGCTCCAAAAATTCTAAAGGAGGAGGCATCAAATGATTGCTACAGGTACCAGAGATGTCTGCAAAGTAACTGTAGAGGTTGGAGGCCCAGGCACGTGCGACCCCCTGAGGCGAAGACAGTACAGCCCCAACACAAGACATGACACACAGCTCTCTCAAGAATTTGAGTCAGAGATTAAGGAAATAAAGTGAAAGATCAAGACAAGCACTGTGGGTCTCTCAGAGGCAATCACGAACTTTGACAAACATAGCGGCAGAGAGGCACCTGTATGAAGTGGAAAACAACCTGTACGATCAAGCCACTGATCAGGCAGTATTATCGGGATGAATTGACACCATCAAAGAAGAGTTGGAATTCTGTGTTACGAAACAAGAAGACGCTGAAAATCGATTGCGTAGGAATAACATGAGGCTGAGGGGAATTCCGTTACAAGTAAGCAACCAAGATCTGAAGTCATATGTCCAAGCTTTGTCTTGCTAAATTATGTCCCTAGGACCATATATCCTAATGAAAGTCCACTTTTTCAAGACAAAGGTGGACATCATGAAAACGGCAAAAACCTCTGAGGCCTTATAATTCCAAGACTTTCGGATCCTACTGTTTCAAGTTCCGGAGCAGCAAACCCTAGCAAAGAGAAGAGGACTGAGTATCATCACGCCATGGCTTTGAGAGCGTAACATCAGATATATATGGGATTACCCTTGCAAACTCCTCTTTACGTACGAGAACAGACAATACTCTATTGCCTCTGAAGCTGAAGCCGCAGATCTAATGGGCAACGGCAAACAGACAAGTGTCTCGCCGCCAAATGAGACAGGCTCCATGTGGAGTGGTGACACCCATCAAAATGACCACATCTCCGGGGGACACTGAAATGGCCGGATGGACACTGAGAGAGAACACCATCTTGCCCTGAGCTTTTCTTCCTCTCCCGAATCATAGGCCCAATGGATCCTATCGTCTGTTGTCACGTTTTAGGGACTTTATTCTTAGTGCTTGATGGTGGCAGGTGTAAATACAGCAAGGTTACTGTCATTGGGTTACTGCTGCTTTGGTCAGGTCATGTAGAGCTGTAGAGTAGTTAATAGGTATTTACATGAGAGGTGACGGGTGGACAGGGGCTGCTTGGATGTACGTCCTCGCAGAAGGGGGGTTTGGGCTAAGGTTCTTGGGTTTCAAACAGTTCAACCTAGGGGAGTTTGGCCAACATTGCTCATAGCTCCATTTCCCATTGATAACCCAGGCGCGTTTGTAGGGTGGTTGATTTGCGTTGGATTTGTTATATCAATTTATTTACCTCTCCTCAGACGTCTGCAGGGTCATATTTATCAGAGGCATGACACAATTCCCACTGATAGGGGATGACTTTAAAGGGATCAGATTGGCATCTCTGCATGTAGAAGACCTTAACAAACCTATTAAACACAAAGCAATCCTCCAGCATGTATGTGCTATGAATCGGATCATGCTCCGGTGGTACTGGATCTAGAAATTCCCTCCCTGCCCGGCTTGGCTCAAAAAGTTTAATAACTTTCTCCGATGCGATGCAGCGATTAGGCTTCACATCACTGAAACGGTACAGAGACCGACATAGCTGAAACGGACAGGGTTGCTTTGGAATACAGCGAAAGCTGTATTAAGGGGGGAGCTAATGATCAAAAGTGCAGCATTCATAAAGGCAAAAACAAGCCCTGGGGAAAGTGGTGGCTCAGAGAGAATCAGAACACAAGCTATGAAGGTCTAAGAGTCTTAAACTGGCTAGAGCACAACTAGAAATGCTCCTAACGGATGAAGCCACTAGAAATTGCCTGCAGACGAAACAACATTATTATGCCAAAGGTAATAGGGCAAATAAATTGCTTGCTGTGTAAATTACCCAACATCGTAGCGCATAGCGAATACAGTGTCTATAGAGCCTAGAGCGGTGGAGGAACACGGATGAGAAGGAAAAGTTAGCTATTAGGATAGAGCTTTAACAATCATAACTCGTAGAAATCTCGCTCTAGCAGTCCAAATCAAGGACTACCCAGTAACAGCCCACAGAGCGAATTTGCGCACTCGACTGCTAAATGCCGCCAGACAGACCTTACCACAGTTCTGGAAGACTCCAGAAGGGCCTACGATAGCGTGCCCGCAGATTAAGATTTGGGAGATAATCTTGATGGAAAAGATCCCTTTAACCCTCTCAAACACCTATCTCAAATATCGCAACATGGTACCCATTCATTGACTATGTCAGAGACCAGGAACACACATCCCATAGGCCACAGTCACATGGAATAGTAAATAGTGGTCATGTTAAATGGTTCCCTGCAGAGTCACTCCTGTCTTCTGCAAACCCTTAGATGAAATTATTATGGGTTTTGTTCTTTTTACATTCTTTGTTTATTTTTTTCTTTTGTTCACTGCTAAACACATATCTTGTGAATATTATTTTTATGTTGGTTGTGTTGCTTTTGGAAAAACTAAAAAATAAATAAACGTAATAAAAAAATAAAATGAGGATGTGAAAGCGAGGCAACGTTGCTTTTACTCTTCCATTTTCCACTCCGTTTCAAGGAAAAGAAAATGCTGCCTGCAAATATGCTTTGCCGGTGGCGTTTACAAATGGAATCTGCCTAGTGTTAACCAGGTGCAAAACAGCGCCAGATTCAATAGGAATCCATATGTTTCATGCCTGCATAAAAATATCATGCAGGTGTAAAATAATGTGCTCTCCCAAGACGGAGGTGATGAGCGCGGCGTAGATCCTATCTCTGTTCCATGTCCCTCTGTCAGAGGAAACTAGGGCAGAGGAGGAAATGGAGACGTGCATACATTACACCTCGCATTTACCTCTTCATTTCCCACTCCCCCCAATTAGATTCCGCGTTTAAATGTATTGTGTAATTGCTTTGTGAAGGCATCAAGGGACCTGTGAAATGCTGCAGGAGTGTTGGTGATTTTTAACAGTACGAAAAACAAAAACAAGGCAGTGTTTACTATCAGTATTTCCAAAGGTGACTTTGTTCAGCAAGGAGCTTACAATGAGTATGGCCGCTTGACCCAAAGGCTTTTTAGTCATGTTTTCATTGGCAATGATGAACATAGTCGAGGGGCAGTGGCACTGGATCGGGCCAGAGCTTTATTGGATCAGCAAGGCCGATTTATCTCAACAGATGTTCTGAATGATACAAATGCATGCAGTGGTCACAATGTTCCATTATCTTATAACGCTGTCACGCTTTGCGCAGTTCTGGCAGGATGTTATTGAAACGGAACCTTTGTCCCGGATCCATCTTATTTTTAGGACAAAATATAATAAATGTTTTCTTTCCCAGGTATAAGCATGCATTCTAAATATCGATTCCACCACCTTCCCAGGCTATTAAGCAGACATTGTAAAATGATGGGTCAAACCAGGCGTCCTTACCGGGTCCCGCGAGGGGAAGAGGGAGCAAACAACGGGGCGCTCGTAATCGGCCCATTGTTTGCTCCCTCTTCCATTCCCATTGAGCCCTATAGGGGCTCAAATGGGAATGGGGAAGGTCCGGGCCCGGGTTCCTGGAGGGAGGAATTACCGGGCCTCCAAACTCGGAATGGGCCGGTAATTCCCTATTCAGGGAACCCGGACCCGATTTTGGTGGCAGCCATGCCGCCAATAGCGGCATTGCTACCACCAAAGCCGTAATGAGGCCTGATGACTTTTAACTCAATAGAAGGATCAGGGAAAAATCATCGGCCCTTATGAGCACTAATATCCTGCGAGCAACTAGCCCATGTCCTTTACAACTGTTTCTTTTGAATAGACTACACTTATAACTTAAACCAAGTGTACACAACTGTGGGAATAGTTGACCTGGGTGTGACAGTATTGCTGCAGATCACAATCAGATGCTTATAACTGTCCTGTACTCCGGAAGTGGTGTCAGGAGATCACGCTACTCATTTGTTCAGCTGATGCAGACGATTTTTTTTCTCTTGGATCCGTAACACAAATCTTCCGAAAACCCCTTGTATTACCCGCTTGCCATACACGGTTTCAGAAACATCTATTTGCCGCATGATTTCCGCTCTTTCAACTGTAAACCATAACCATAGTGATAATAGCAGCAATAGAGTCAGTGACCTTTTCCCCTCTGTCCTTGGTGGACAGTTATTCATTAAATTAAAAAAAATAGCACAGTGCTAAGTATACAGTTTGCCAAATTAAAGCATGTGTCTGAGTTAGGGCAATGCAACGTTCTATTCCAGTAGATAGGCTGTTAGCTTTAGGATGCCAATTATTCCATATGCAGGAGTAGCTGCAGGTTAACTTTAATCAGTGGTGACAGGAAAAAGACAGGTCCCAGAGCCGAAGCCCGTTAGCTAGCTTGGCAATGCCCTAGTGTGCAGCTTACCAGGATAAGCAGTCTCAGTCTAATATGGTGTGAATGCCAAAAGGTTTGTTATCATCACAGTCCTCCATTTAATTTGAATTAGCATGCCAGTGAGCAAAATACGGGAAGTTGCCAGAAGGATCTGGCAGCCATTTTTGAACTGCTGATAGAGGTATTGTCTATCCGAATTAGCGCCACATCATGGTAATGGGCCTCATTTCAAGTTGGCCGGTGTGGTATAATGTCCCGGTAATAACATTTACCAACACGTTACTGCACTGGGCAACTACATGTTTGCCAGTTTGGTGCCCGGAATTACCTCCAGCCAAGAGCTGGTGGTAATTCCGCCAACCCACCAGCAAACAAAGATGTTATTACCAGCATCAGTATTACAGGTGCCGTTAATACTGGCAAATCCCAGCGTGGAGTCCTATGGTACTCCAAGGAATGGGGATTTAGCAACCTTATCGACACGTGTGATCTGGCAGTAATTCCGCGAGACCAAGTGCGGGTAATGGTATTATCGTTTTGTGGTATCCTGCCCAATTTACCGGCAGGATACCACCAAACTTGTAATGAGGCCCATTCTTATTAATCCACGCCTTCAGTAGACCTTTTGATGATTGTGAGATTTAGGGATTGCGAAGGGTGATGTGCTCACAGGGTTTTTTTTTTTATTTAGCCCCTGAGAGGGCCGGTCAACTTGAAACATTAGCCCATTTCCCCCAATTAGAGAGCGGCATTTTGAAAATGCCTATTTAATAGCGCCTGCTATTGTACCATAGCTGATTCTATGGAAAGCGCGATTTACATGCTTCAGAGTTAACGATTCTTTACACCATTGTTCAATATTTCTGTAGAGACCATTATTCTACCGACTGAAGGTACAGCTAGACGCTTTTTCTGTCAGAAGTTATATTTATATGGGAGTTGTATTTATATTTGTATTTGCATTTATTTAGAGGAACGATTTTCCCACAAGGAACACAACACTCTTGAGGGCAATCATGCAGCAGGTGCGTTATAATAGTTCAGTATACAGTGGTGCTCGAGACAGGGTTGTGAATGGGGCGGAGGTGATATGTTGAGATACTGAGGGTGCTCCCTCCTGACTCAAAAGGTGGGCCGAAAGGGCAGATTTAAAGGTGCTGATGGTGGTGGTGTTTGTGGCACGGGGATAGGGAGTTCCAGTGGTGTGATGCAAGGTTTGGGGAGGGGCAGAAGCAAGAGAAGGTGCAGTGTGGTGGTTGGGGGATGGTGAGTTTAAGGAAGGTATTAGAGCAAAGGATGAAAGGAGGAGAGGACACGGAGATTGTTTCAGTAAGGTAGGGTGGCAAGCTCATGGATCGATTGCAAGACAAGCAGCGCCCATTTAAAGAGGGACTTATTTTCCATAGAGATCCACCAATCATGAATGCGATTTTGGGAAGAGGAGGATTAGAGAGTGAGATTATCGAGGGTGTCTGTAGCAAAGTTGAGTATTTTCTCTAGCAGGATGAAGGCAGTGGAGTCTGGCGACTTTTTTACTGACAGGACAGACATTTTTCTTAAAATCCAGGGAAAGAGAGTGAGCACAGAGAGGGAGCCATAATGACTCTAGTGGGATCTCAGGGTTCTTCCCCATAAAATGTCTGTGAACGAATGAGTAAAAAGTCATATACATTATTGTATGTTTTGTAGGATAATAAGAAAAATGCATCTGACATCAGGTCACCCATAGTAGTACACAATAGCATTTGCAACTCATTTTCATGCTGGCTTTGCACAAAGAGAAATCATGAGATCTGTCTCACTTATATAGGACTGCATTGCCACTGTAAAATACATGTCATGCTGCTTGTTCCAAAACAAAATGGGTGATAGCTGGCAGGTTTCAAATTAATCTTAACCTCTGGCATTGCTCTGGGCAATCCTCCCGACCATCGTTCTTCACCTGCCAAGCCATTACAAAAGGGGAAAGACCATATGCAAATCAGGCTTGGTCCCAGCCCAAAAGCGGCAGTCCAGCCTGCACTGCTTGATCACATACCTTCTGCACGAGACCACAGCCATCCCAAAACATGTTTTGTCCTTGTTGGGCCTCATCAGTGAGGAGTAGCTTGGGTGGTGCAGGTTAATTCAAAACATTCCACCCATCGTTTTTTGGTTATAGTTTGTATCCCTATGTGAGAGAGGGTATACCCAGACGTGGGTCCCTTGCTCGCAGCACCATAGGGAACCAAGCTGCACCTCACTGATGAGGCCCAACAGGGATGAAACATATCTGGTGTTGCTTGTGTTTCTGTGCAGAGGGGACATGGCCTAGCATTTTGGCCTGGGCTGCTCCCATTGGTGGCAGTGCCTGACTGATTTGCATATGACTAAACCCCTTTTGCAATGGATCAGACGGGCTAAGAAACAGTGGGGTGATAGATTGCACAGAGCAGTATCAGCAGGGATGTCATTTTGGGGTCAACACGGGTCGCAATTGCGAACCATGGGGTCTCCCTTGCTACTCGTGTGGTCTCCCTTGCTACCCCAAAAAAATAAAAAGTAAATCATTTTTGGCTCTTTGTTTCTGGAGTGGCTGGCTTTCTTGCTCAGGCCTCTAAAAAAACAGGGGGTTGCACAATTGTAACCAACTACAGAGGGTCATTTGCTTTCTGACTTTGAAAACATTCAGACATTTAATTGCTCATTTTGCTATAGCTGGTAAGATTGCGCAGTGGTTTGAGCGCTCGCTGCTCCAATGTGTGGGTGATCTGCAAGTTGCAGGTTCGAATCCTAGCAAGATCAACTCTGCTTTTCATCTTTCTGAGGTCTATAAATGAGCACCAACCCATGTTGGGTGATGTTGTAATTATGTTTGTTCTATATAACGCGCTTAAGTTTGTTTATTTTATTTGTATAGAGCTCCAGACCTAGGGGTATATGGGAGCTCAAGGATATGGTTGCAGGATACAGGTTTATACTTTAAGAACAATTGTGTGGAATTTATACAATTTACACATGGTTACAGGATACAGGTTTATACATTTAGAACAAATGTGCAGAATGTGTACAATTTACAAAATGCAGTTATTACAGAGGAGTTATACATTTTATATAATATGTACACAGGAATGATACAGAAGCTAGTACCAACAGACACAGGGTGGTAGTGAGTGAATGCTGGGGGTATGTGTAAGAGGTGTTCAGAGTAACCTGAGGTGGTGGTAGTTTTTGTTGAGTAGACAGGTGATAACCTGGGTTCGGAATGGTTGAAAGATTGAAATGGATTTGATGTCCAGTGGAAGTGTATTCCAGAGTTGGCACTTAAACTATTATATAGCTTATGTAAGAGGATTCAATTCAACACTACAGCTAAGTCAATGCCTAGTCTGGGATACTGAATGGAAACCCTTATTGATATATCTTTACGTCCAGTTCATGCGTTCTGGATGACTAACCCTATATAACACCCCTCTCTTGGAATCCCCCTGACCTCACTGAGCCAAGAAGGAGTTCTGTTTTGCAAGTTTAAAAGGTTTATTTGATCATTTAAACAATAGATATATATATCACACTTTATAATAAATTAATAATTGAATATCACACTTAATCTGAGCAGTAATCAATAATGGATAGTCCGGCACCAGCACACTTCTTTATAATCAATGATGAGTGGTTATAGGATGGATACGATAGCAACAATACTTTTATGGTTTCAAATGGATGCAATGTGGAATGAAATGCAGTACAGAAAATAACTTGATAGGATTTCAGCAAAAGACAACGTAATCACTTTCTTGGACAATTCACCCCCCCTTTTATGCACTGTAAGGAGATGAAGATGACACAGTTCTTAGGAATGCAATCAAATAGAATTCAGTTCAATTCCGCCCCAGCAGCTTATACAACAGATAGGAGTTTTGAAACACAGGCAAAATGCTTTGAATATGGTGACAATGCAGTGAGAAATATGCTGAAAATGCTTTTAATTCCCTTTAGGAGGTGGTTCAGGGTGAGTGAAATATATTTGGGATGAGTTCAGGCTCACTTTGGCAAGGATCTAGGAGTAACTAGCAGGTTAAACGAATTTTTGGCAAAGGAAATCAATGAAGCTGCTGTTTTCACACGTGGCTGGATTTTTAACCAAATTGCAAATCGCGGTAAAATTCGCGAGTGCGAGAATCGTGATTACGGCAAAAGTATGAGGAGTAGGAAGTCGGTTCTAGGCTTGTTGAAAAGCGGATATTCTAAGCTTCCAGAGGAAAGTTAAACCACGTTCCTATCCAAAACGGTTCCAGAGATACGGACGATTAAATAAAGGTAGTTTTTCGGATTTGAAATTTTAAAAGTTCAAAGCGACAGGTTACAGCTTGCAGCTAGAAAATGACAAGTGACAGCTTTGCAAATGACAGGAGACAGTTAGGAGGCAGTTCTGGTTAGATTAAAATAGATTGAATTATATTATTTTAACTAAGAGATTGGTTCTGCACAGTTCTGCTAGGTACTCACAATATATTTAGAAATAGGCCTCGCCACGGATCTGGTCAACAGGTTTTCTTCACTCGCCACGGACGGTTTCTGCGCACAGCGTCTGGGTCAGCTCTACTCTGCTGGTCTGGTCTGGGTCTCTGGTTCTGATCAGGTCTGTGGGTCCGGATACAGCGGTCTCCGGTTCAGCTGGTCTCTCTCTGGATACAACACTGCTCTCTGGCAAATGGCAAGAGTTCTTGCAAAAAATTCAAACAGCTCGCCTGGCTGTGAATAGTGGCAATGATTTGAGGCCTGCTAAAGAGGGATTTAGCTTGTAGTTGACCTCTCTGCTACAAATTCTGAAGTAAAGTCTTGGTCTCTGAAGGTGGATAGATTGAAGTCTCTATGTTGGCTCTCTGGAGGTTGATGGAGGTAAAGTATGGATTTTCCCGGCAGAGCGTCCCGCAGCAGATGGAATAGAATGTCTCTATCTGTCCTGACTGTCTGCTTTTATGTGTTTTGAAAGTGGGTGGAGAGGCTAGCTTTCTAGGCCCTACCCCTCTCCACTTGTCATTGGCCACTTCCTCCTCTTCCCCTTGATTGGGGGAATGAAATGAAGTGTCATCATGATGAGGTCTGTTTATGATACAGAGAACCCACCCCTGTCAACTTGACACCCAAATCTATATCTGATCCAAATACATACTTCCCCGATAGACAGTTGTTTGGCATTGCATACACACATCATGCATTTACTGATGGTAGCCCCTGTTCCAATTCTGTCGTTTCTAGGAGCTTGGGTTCAAAAATGGCAACATATTTCACTTTTTGGTCGGGTTACCAATATTGGATTTGTCCCCGCATTTACACAAATGTTCGCAAAGCATGCAGGCATTAATTGATGAAGTATCAGACTTTTCACATGCAGACATTTTAAGTAATACCTTCTTAACTGCTAGTTTGCCCCCAGATCATACCACCGGTTCTAAAAACCTCTTAAAATGTGGGCAGAAAAATCACAAGAATTATGGTATCATTTAAATAATTATGACAAGTCCGTACTATGAGTTATTCATCTTTTTCTAAAACCATATTCTGGCTACAGAGGTGTGTCTTTTCAGGTCACATGGTACAGAAACCAGTCTTTCCACTTTCTTCAAGCTCAGCCTCTGTCTCCAGTTTCTCCCCCTCCCAGTTTCTGCCAAGAGGAAGCCACTTTTATGACCCCTGCAATAAACCATGTGCTTGGGTCCTAGAAGGCCCATTGTTCAAGCTCCTGCAGTCTGTAGGGGCTCCCCTTAATTCAATTATCAGAGAGATGGCATATCCTTAGTGTGGCCAGCAGGAAACAGCCAGGCCTGGGAAGTTACTGTGAATCAAGTTTCACTCCTGATGGGGGTAGTTGCCAGGCAAAATTGGAATCTCTTTAAGCCAGTTTTTAGCTATATGTCATTTCTGTTCCCAGTTTAAATCAAACATACAATTTTTACACATGCAGCTACAATGCTGATTCTAAGTGCAAAACTATGACATTTCAACAGTTACAGACTATGTGACACTCAAAAGTAGGTCACTCATTTATTTTAACATTTGGATTTTTAGTGTCTGTAGTTCAGTTTAACTTAAAACTGCTGACTTCATAGCTCAGCTATTTCTGTTATAAACACTGTTCTGGGCTCTTCATCTTCCCGGATTCTGTAAGCACACAAAACTTCATTCTGCCAAATGTCTGCTGGTGTTCAGTGAAATTTTTTGAATATCCTGCAATGTTTAAAATGGGCATTTGAAGCTTGCATTCAAGGAAACACAGGGTGGTTTTAAAGCGCTTTGAAGCTAACCGGCGCTGCTGTTTTCCCTTTGGCAACCCATTTTACTCATGGCACCCCTGGCCCATCACGCTCGCACTGGTGGGGGGTAGGTCAGGTGACCATTTTAATGTGCGCAACAACTGCACGGTTTTCCTGGATTCTGGCGCAAATGTGTGCTTTTCGCCATCTTGGATTTCCAGGGCCCACAGCACCAAATGTTGTAGCATAATAGTCCAAACGTGGGTCAGAACACCCAACACTTAAGTGTTATATAATAATACATCATTACCATTTGGCCTTGGATGTCTGCTTGCATTCACAGTCATTTGGTAATATGGTCCTGTACACACTGATATTAATGATACGTATGGTGATTCATTCTTGTATGAAATATATATCACATTACAGTGATATTGTAACCATATTTATCATAGTGCACCAAGTAGCAATGATATGTGATGCCACTTCCTGTTTTGCCAAATGGTGAAAGGTTGTTTTCCATCACTTGCAGTGATGTCACTTTGGTGTGGGGTGAAATGACATCGCTTCCTTTGATGTCATCAGAGGTCAATGGTCATGTGACTTCCACTACCCCTGGCATTTTGGTGAAATGATGTCCCTGAGTGCCAGTGGCTCAGATAAATTCAAAACCTTCCACCCATTACTTTTTCGGGTTATATGCTGCTTGTTCCTCCAGTTTTTCCACATGCCACGTTGCTCTTCCCCTTCCCAATTCTGCCTGATGTTGCTTTCACTGCCTGAGTTATATCCCATCTTGATCTGTGGCTATTTGGGAAAAACATCCGACACTCAGTTTTAAGTTCCAATAAAAGTGCACATTTGCACCCTGGTACCTGAAACAAATCACTGCCTCGTTTACCTTTGTTTTAGGGATGTTCCGTGCAGTTTTCTCTATCCTCTGTGGTCTCTTCTCTCTCCAACCTCTCATCTGTTCTGTTGAGTGGATGTCCCAGGCAGATTTCTCTAGCGTGTCTTGCCCTCGGCTGTCTTGTGTCTCGTGTCTCGTGTTTTGTGCATGTCCCATGCAGTTGTTTCTCATTGTCCTTTAGAGTGGATCCTTTGTCACATGTGATCTGTCTCACCTCTGTCTTGTGTTGCACGCAGCAGCCACCTTTAATTTCCTTCATGCTGTTTCTCCTCTTTCACCTGCAATGTTTCCTATTCTAGGATATCTCTCCTCTATCATGTCTCTTCTCTGCTGTCTTGCTAATTGTGCTCTGTCATCTGTTATGGGCTTCCCCAACCCCATTCTGCTTCTCGGAGGCCCCATCACGCTAGCTGTCCACTACCCCACCCTCTTCCTTCCGATGCTGTTTCTCCAACACTGCCACATGAGTTCCTCTTTTTCTGCAAAGCTCTGTCTCTACTCTCTCCTGTAGCCTGTGCTGACTGGCCAAACCTTTGTTGTAGCTCTCCCTTTCAATGAAGTTGTCTCCACTCAACCCATGCTCTGTCTCCCCTCTGCTCCGTCTTTTGGATGTCCAAGTGCAAGATAGAAACACTGTGCAATAGAGACAAATACGTGGGAGGCAGGTGATACAATAGAGAGAAATGGGGCTAAGGAACCAAGAACAAGGACATGCTGGGGTGATTCTGTGTGAGAGAAAGGGGCGGGTCTAATGTGCAGCATGACCAGAGATTCTCCCCTGTGGTTCCCTCTCACTGTCTCCCCTTAGCAGTGCTGCTTCCCCATGCAATCTTTCAGCCCGTAGTACAACACGAACACCGCACAGAACACCTACTTAGATTTTACTTGGCGTGAGCAAATCCCACATCTACAGCTATGGATACACGGGGGTACACCCTCCTTGACACAGCCACAGACACAAAGGAAACACACATTCATGCTTAACACGGATTAACGAGCAACAAACGCTCCCATCGCAGCCTGGTGAACGCGTGCTTCTGTATCACTAATGTATGATACCCCTTTACTTCTCTTATTCTGTATATCCCTCTCTCCTGTCGGTAGCTGTTCAGCTCTGCCATCGTTTGTTTTTGGTGTGTGTTAATGGGAACGTGCTCAGAAATGGTGGGCGGTGGTTATGTTTCTTACACGGGCTGTCACTTTATGTTTTTTTTAACATGTAAGACTCGTACTGCAAAGCTTAAAAGTAACACACCTTTGTGCGACACCCTTAGTCTTCATGTGAAGTGGGGCATGAGGTTAGCTGGATGCGGAGCCTGCTCTCTCTGGGATGGTCTGTCATGCATTAAGCATTGGCCACACAGACATACTAGCTGTTCGAATACCAGCCGGGCCAGTTCAGCTCTTCACAATTTCCACGGTTTCCACACTGAGGGCCCGATTCTCAACCTGGTCTTAAGTACCGAAAAAGTTGTTAAAAGGGTTAACAAACTTTTCGGTACTTAAGACCTATTCTGAATGTGGCAAATCCTTCCAAAGTTGGAAGGCATGCGTCACTTTTGGGATACATGTGGCGGTTGCTAGGATGGTTTGAAAACCAACCTAGCAACCGCCACATTCGTTGCCTGGCTTTTTAGAAGGGTATTCTTGTGGCACCCCCTCCAGTTTTATATGTGCGCTAAAATCGTGCACATATACTGTACCATTTTGGTGCCGTTATACTGGAGGAGTGCCACAAGAAGCCTTGTGGAAGTGCAGGGTGTATATGAAAGTGTTAATATGTTGAAGCTGCTTGTTTTGGTGTGTATGAAACTGTTTGAATACACCTGTGGTGCATATGAACACTTTAATTCACACCAAAGTAAGCGGCTTCAATGTTGTAGAATACAACGTTGAAGCTGCTTGCTTTAGTGTATATGAAGGTGTTTATATACACCACACGGGTGTATATGAACACTTTCACATACAGCAAAGAAAGCAGCTTCAACGTTGTATTCTTGAACTTTGAAGCTGCTTGCTTTGGTGTATATGAAAGTGTTCATATACGTGGTGCATATGAACACTTTCATACACACCAAAGTAAGCAGCTTCAACGTTGTATTCTGCAACGTTAAAGCTGCTTACTTTGGTGTGTATGAAAGCGTTTGTATACACCCGTGTTTGCTGCAGCATTTTGGTAAAATAACGAATATGTTGTTATTTTACAAAAATGCTGCCGAGATTTCAGGATTGTGCCCGTTAATAATAATAATTTAGCATTTATATAGCGCTACAAACCCTCAGGTTTCTGAGCGCTGCTTATTATTACCCATGGTGTGTAGTGCTCATTTATCGACCTTGGAAGGATGAAAGGTTTGGCCCTGCCGGGATTCGAACCTGCGTCAGCAACTTTGCACAGATGTCAAAGCGAGCACTCCGCTCGCTGTGCTATCAGACCAGGCTATAACAAAAAATTATGACAAAAACAGGCACAGTCCTGAAGGTGCACTGTTGTGCACTATGAGGACGCCCAGGTCCACTTGAGGATACTGGTGGAGCCTGGGCTTCCTGATTTGGCGCAGTGAATCGTGCTCTTTAGCACATTCACTGCGCTAAGTTCAGAATTGAGCCCTGAGTGTCTGTAGTTTGGTTAATGATAATAGCTGTTAGAACAGCTCTTGGTAGAGGGAGAAATCCAGCACATATTATTATATATTCATTTTAAACTGACTACCACCACTGATAGACACGTGTGTGCAAATGACAGAGTCTTCTTATCTTGAGATATGAGTGTGTAAAACACCTATCAGTGCCTTCTGCACAATGGACCTAGCCTGGAGTGCAAGCACTACTTATACAGGTGGATCCCAGATCAAGTGGGCGAAAATAACTGCTGCAGATATTTCTATGGAATACGATGGTCAATGTGGTAGCGTTTGGAGGTACCACGTGTGGTGTAAAGTATGCATATTCCATTTTACTTGGAACCACCGGATCCCATCAGATGCAAAAGGTTGGGCTTTGCCCAACAATAGTTAATGTATTTAAAGTGTATTATACGCGCACGCAATTTCCCATCACCTTGAAGCTGCACTCCGGCCATGTTTTTTCTCCTCCCTTTCTGCACTCCGGTAGTATGCTCCTCAATGACCAGTCCAGGGCAGGCTGCTGTTTGGGATTGCTGTCTCGCTGAAGGGAAGGCACGTGTGAGGAGTGAGGCTCGGAATACGGAGACCAAACTTGGAAAATAAGTGAGTGCTGTAGGCAGTAACTGATCCTGGGATCCATTCCCCTTGCACTGTTGAGAGCATCATGCACCTTTTCAGTGCACCCTCGGACCCAGCCCACTGCAAATACAAAGGTACTGCCAAAGTGCAGGCATCTGTAAACAGGCCAGACCGACTGCAAGGGAGCCCCAAGGAACCATAAGCAACCAGCGCTATGGGACAGCTTCTGCGTGACATCAGTCAAGCTGCTGACTCCCAGATATACCAGGCCCATGCTTTGTTGCTAATTGTTTTAGCAATGCTAAAGTAAATATTCCGAGAGTCTCCCAGCATACCTCGCAGTTTTATTTGTCATGATTTTTGGGTGTCCCAAGCCCTTTGGCCCCTCAAAGCAGGAACCGACATTGGGTGAAGTTGGAGATGAAAACCAACAGGCAAGCACACGTTTCCAGGTGACTGACTACCAGGGGAAGGATACAGTTTTGGAGGAATGGTGTCATTGGAAGGGGCATATTTCCCATGTATCGGGTTAATTCTTGCTTCCTCTGTGATTGTAGTAATAAAGTGGTAAATATTCACATCACTGTCAAAAAGGACCATTTGTGGTTTAAGGAGGGGGCAAATATTTAATAGTGTGGAGTAGGCATACAGTTCGATAGCAGAATTGTGTGGTTTTGCAAAAGGTTTCTTGAGGACATGTAGGACAGTATTTATCTTGAACCAAGCAGGAAATACCACAAGAGAAAGGGAGAGATTAAAGGGGTAGTTTGGTCAGAAATGTTATTGGTCCAAGTGATCGGGCATTTATTTTAGAGCATAGATCGACTGTTCTTAAAAAAATGTCCAATGCAATTTACCTGAGTTTTTCTCACTTTAACTCATGTGAACACGATGGGTCGGGTACCATCATCTTGTGCTAATAATATGCGTTGATCCATCAACCTACGTTCAAGTGCCCCTGCGGCACTAATTCAGATCACCTGCCCCTCAAGTTGACATCACTAGAAGATTATGCCCCTTTTCACAACACCGATGCAGGTCTCATGTCAACATTCTCGTTGCGCAATCTAATGACGTGTCTCCATGGAAATAGCAAGATGCCTCATTCCTCGACAAGTGTAAACAAACACTTTCTGATCACACAACAGTAGTTTCTTTTTCCTTTGTGTCAGTGCATTTAATTTCCAGCTTCCCTAACTTGTTTGTGCTCTATTCAGCTATTTGCCCATTATGACACACTGAGAACTGAATTAATTTAGCAGGTGCTTTTCATTTCTTATATTTCTGACCAATGTTTTGTAACAGAAGGAAACCTCTTTTCTTTACTGTTCACAAACAAAAACGTTTTTATTGACCTCGCTGTTGATTCTGTGCTTCTTCACTATTCAGAATCTATAGCAATAATTTCAGCCATACCTGTACGAGCCAGAATATCAGAAGAGGAAATCCTTGAAAGAGAAAAAACTTGAGGCAATGTGGAATCAGATGAAAGTCATGAGGATCAATCACTGAAGCCTGAACCCAGTCGCATCGAACAAGTTTCCACCTGATGTACCTGCCATCTTTGTGAGTTTATGCCTACTCTGGTGGAGAACTGCTGTTGCAGAGAAAACTGCTGTGTGTGCTGAAATTCAGTTGGAACTGCACTGGGAAGTAATTTGCAAAGGAATCTAGGGTGACACTTTTTAGTGTACTGTGATTGTTCGTACATATCATCTGAGAAGTGCATGCTGCAGACGTGGAATTGATGGCCCCTCACGTCATTCACAACATCCTTAAATCTGCTTTCAAATTCAGACACTGGAATTCCGTAGCTCAAGAGCCATTTTCTTAGTAAATGTAAAACCTTTGGAAATACATGCAGGACTGTACTGTGACTTTAAGCACGGCTCTTATTAGTGCAACCCAAAACGATACAAGAAGGCATTGTTGGATAGTCCCTATGGTCTGTTAAAGAAATATCATTAAATATGACTATTAGAAAACATATCAGTTAGTAAATCAAACATCATATTGCTTTGATAATTAAACGAGCAAGAGCAGAACATCCGGGGGCAAGAGCAACGGACTGAGTGTGTATAGTGTATGTAATATAGTAATGTGTGTAGTGATAAAGTTAATGAACTATAAAAGTGAAGTGGTCAAAATGAACCCAAAAAAGGTGAACGTTAAACTTTGATGCTTATGACATCGAACTACCCAGACCAAAAAGCAATGGGTCAAATAGCACAAGAGTGTGAGCTGAAGGGAAAGCCAAAGAGGTCCTGCAGAGGTTTGTAAGTAAAATCAATGCACATTTGAAAGTCTTTGACATCAGGAAATAGTTGGAGCCCGACTGAGAGAAACCAGAAGTGTAATAAGTTGGGGGAAGGGAACCCCAAAAGGATGTGAATTAATCATGGGGAAGGGAACCCCTGCAAGTGTTTTGAACATTTGCTTTGAAAGGTCTTAGCCTGACTGAGGGAGACCAACATGAACTTTTGTTTTCAGAGGTCTGAGCCTGACAGAGCGGGACTGCTGTGAACTTGTTGTTGAACTGTGTTTTGAAAGCTGGAAAAAGAGACTTTAACATGGAAGGCCAGGTGGGCCTCGATCCACGTTTTGGACTGCCTATCTGTTAAGAAACTGAGCCAGAGTGTGTCATTCTGCCTACGGGACCGCCTTACTCTGTGCTGTCTAAATTGGGAGAGTTGAATCAGCCACATTTATTCTTTATATTTGAACACTGACTTTCCTTTGCATACATATTCTTCTTTAAACACGTTTTGTATAAGAGAGAGGGCAGGCATTAGAAGTTTTTAGTATAGGTCATTTTGATTTGACAGACTCAACTAGGACTGTTTTATTTAGTATTTGATGGTCAAAACTACTCCCATCCTAGCTATGGGACAAAATAGGAGTTTTTCCAAACCCCGGTAATTGAATAAAGGTTTTTCAAATTATACCTTTTGTGTCAGTGTCATACTTGGGATACCATGCCTCCCTTACATATGGTGCCAGAGTGGGATTTGACTGAATTGATCAAAGTTGAGACCCCAGGCTTGTCATTGTCATCTGACCGGAAGGGGAAAACAGGATTATTGAAGTCCTTGATTCTGATCGAATCACCATTAAGGAGATCTGATTCTCCCAACTTCAAATCCCAGTTAGCCAACAGGATTTGTTTTTCAAAACCCAGGTGCTATTAGATACCCTACCAATAGCCCACTATCAGAAACAAAAATGGGACTGAATAGTCTTAAAAATAAGACCCTCACAAATTTTCATTAGACCTACCGCCTTAAACCCACCTTTTCCCGATAAATGACTTTAAGGGTAAGGAAGAGCTAAGGAGAAAAGAACCCAGAGGGATTAAACCATCAACAAAGGGTAACCCACATGCACTCCCAATGGACAGGGTCCTTCAAAAAAGTCTTCACTAAATTGAGTATATGACAATATTAATGATTTTAATCACACAAACGAAAAATGCTAGACATTTGAACAAAACACCCAATGCCTGGGCTAATGTTTCTTTTTTATGGCCAGTTTCTTAAGAACAATTTCAAACTCAAGGCTAGTAAATAACAATAAAGATTTGAACAAACAGTACAGCTTAATCATGAAAACATGAATTCTACAAGTTACATTAGTTGACACACAGCTGTTGCTCCTCAATTCCATTCCTTGCAGTATATATTGGCCCCACTTTGAGGAAGCAGGCACTTTATACATATTTGAGACTAGTGGGCATATCATTCACTAAGATAGATTCAACAATGACCAACCATGGCAAAGTTCTCTGCTTTAGTGACAAAGAGGCTAGTAGAATCATGGGACTGATCAAATCCACCGGAGAAGAACTGATGACAACAGATAAACTTGAGGTCCTAATTAGACAGCTTGAATGGGCGATATATAGAGAGATTCATTTAAAACTACATGCTTCCAAATTAGCACAGCATCACAAAGCACAGAGTATACCACAAGGGCTGAGAGTCACCTTGGAATCAACTCCCTCAAAGGACAATCCCATGTTTGTCAAACAATGGCGACAGATTTTAAACAAATGTTCACTGGACTTAATACTATTCACTATTGAAGAACTAGCCCATATCCTGAGTACTTTGGATGAAAAAATAAACTCTATACAAGTAACTCTGAGTGGTAATCTCTCTCAGGAGCAGATTCATCTGATATTGAATGAAGACAACCAAAAAATATATAAGTACAAAAAGGAACCTGAGGCAAAAAAGATCAGGAAATTCAGGATGATACACAGGACTATAAATTAGACATTGTCTACAGCTGACAGCAATACTACCAACAAAGAACACCCAAATTCAATCAACCGGGTGCCCCTAAACTAAGGGGACCTGATGAGGGAACAACATCCTCAGATGCATCTAGCACCGAGCTAGAGACAGTTCCGAGACTGGATGTTGACCCAGTTGCCAGAGCCTCTGCCTCGATGATTCTGAGTCCGGTACCTTTTTAGAAAGGGACAGACCCCACAACGGAAAAAATAAAAAATCCACAGAGGAAAATGGTACCAACAAAGAGGACATAGTGGTGAGCATTTCAAAACATCAACTATCCAAATTTGAAAAGGGAATTCTACAGAAAGGACTATCATTTGTGCCACAACGCTGCTTAAGGAGAACATCGATTTCTTTAAATTGATGAGGAAACTTAAATTGAAAGTATTTTTTGATTATCTGGATGCACAGAGTGACAGTGAGGAAGGCCCTGCATTCCTAGAGATGGCACCAAAGAGTACTTTTTGCCCACCTATGCATATGATCTTACCAGCTTTTGAGTAACAGGTTTTGGAAGGTCTTAAGAACATATCATTCCAACCAAGCAATCATGGTAATTTTACAACAGGGAGCAACAAGTTTTCAAAGTTCTGCTCGATGACCAGGATCTAATTTTCAAGCCAGCAGCCAAAGGTGGTGCCCTGGTGTTGATGGATAAAACTGAATATCTGAAGGAGGTGGAAAGGCAACTTGACGATGGTGAGGCCTATCAAGAAATCATGTTTGATCCTACAATGAAAGTGTGAGAGCTTATTAAAGAGACCCTGTATGAAGCTGAAAATAGAGGGGTAATCTCTGAGCGAACAAGGAAATTCTTAGAGGTGGAACACCCGCTGATGTTGATATTCTACATACTACCAAAAATACACAAGAGTTTGGTCAATCCACCAGGACGTCCGATCATAGCCGCAATTGGCAGCCTACTGGAACCTCTAGCCAAATATCTGGATAAGGCCATACAACGGCTTATACAAGAAGGTCCAACGGTTCTTATGGATACAACACAATTTTTAACAAGACTTAACAACACACAATTTGTCGGGGGACGCAACATCCACTTCACCATGGACGTCACATCCTTGTACACTAACACAGTACACAATGTAGGCCAGGCCTGGAGGCTATGGAGTGGCTACTATTGTGGTCAAACTTCTGTGCAGCTGATAGGGTTTTTGTTCTTAACCTCCTGAAACTGGTTTTGCTTAATCATTTTTTCAAGTTTGGTGAGAGACACTACCTGCAAGTGTCAGGCACTAGTATGGGAGCGGCAATGGCAGCCAGCTACGCAAATACTTAGACGCCATATCTAGAAACTGAACATGCATTGGAGTCAGCGAAATGTATGCAATACCTTGCGATGTATGGGTGCTAGATCGATGATGTGTTCGGCATATGGATCAGACCTATTAGTGAACTGAATAATTTGTTCACAATGATGAACCAGATGCATCCACGTATACAATTTACAACAGTTTTCCATCTTTCTTCAAGTACTTCAAACTCTACCCAGAGATCGGTGGCAATCTTATTTCTATTCTGAGAACTCCTTGGTATGGGAACGGACAGAAACAGACCCTCATAAACACATTATTTTTATAAAAGCTCCTCAATCCCAGTTCATGGGCTACTCACAGGGTGTCATGATGCCTGCTCCCGGGGAGCCGGTTCAAGCCCTGCGTCCCTGAAAGCAGACATCCAGTCCCCAAGGAAGGACCCAGCAACCCCATATAGGGGCCCTTTGGACAGTGTCCTGGCGCCTTTGGCGCCAGGCTCATAAAAGACATCAGTCCTGGCGCTATAGGCGCCAGGCTCATTATGGATGTGCTTGGGTGCACTTACCTGATGCAGACCATGCTGCAGGATCCCGGCCTCCATGAGGCCTGAAAGGAACTACTTTACCTGTGGGACTAATTTACCATCTGGGCGTGGTCGGGGAAGGATACATACCTGATTGGAGGAAGGATACATACCTGGAACTTCTTCCAAGGCTATTTAAACCCCACCCGAACAGCCACACGTGCTTCGCGTTGTTCTGCATCTAGCCAGCTGGACGCTCACTGTGTCTGCTCCTGCATCCTGACTTCTGCCACGCCTGCCAGCATCCTGGATCACCTGCAAAGGAAGAGAAGAAGAGAACAGAAGAAGGAAAAGTCCTTACCTGCTAAATCCGCATCCCGGAGACATCTCGCCGACAATCCTGAAAAGGAAGCCTTTTATTTAAAAGCTCATCGCGTCGATCGCTGCAGCGCCGCATTCCACTCACCTTTACAGGGCGCCTCCATGTTCAGCAGCGATCATCCGGATTCGCAGTCACGCCCCAGCGCCTAGGGAGAAAAAGACCAGAACAAAAGGTGAGAGAGAGAAGGGAATAAGGAAAGTTAAATCTCCATGTTAAGACTTACCTGTTGATTCATTCCCTCTTCATTTCGGGTCCGCGCCGCATCCTGGCATTTCCGGACCCCGGCCCCTAAGGGGAAAAAAAGACATCAGCGTTAATGAGCGAATGAAAAGACATTACCAAAAAACGCTCATTAAAGACTGACCTGATTTCTACAAGGATTTCACCTCTCATCTCGGGTCGGTGCCTGTTCCCCGGCATTCCGTACCCCGCGTCCCTATGGGGAAAAAGACACTAGCATTAGTACATTAATGCATGGACACAAGGGGAACCTCTTATCAAAAAACTTACCTGGAAGCCAAGCAAGCTTGGTTCTCACCAATCCGAAAATACAGTGAAGTAACTGGATACCAACGCTCCCCTGCATCAGAAGCAGGATGGAGAGCTCGTCCTTCCAGACCCTAAGGTGAGACGCTACGAGGAATCACAGAAGGGTTTCGAGGAGGGTGAGAGGGGAAAGTGGGAGGCTGATTGCATTACCCCGCAGACAGTTAATCCCCTATTTTCGCCTACATAAGGTTACTTCTGCGAGCCAGACAAGCCAGATTTGGGGGCCCGGTCCAGTCCGTCTTCCGAACCCTGCGCATCACTTTAGAAGAGGTCACAGCAGCGCGAACCAGGCCAGCGCCTCCGTGGGAGTCAGGTGAGCGTTACAGAACGCAAAGCCTTCCTACAAATTCCCACCCAGGCGCTATGGAAAGTTCTGAGACTGATCAGTTGGCCCAATTACTGGGGGAATTACGGGCCGAAGTCCATGCCGCTCGTCAAGAGACTAATGCCCTCAGGAGGGAATTAATAATATCAAAGGAAAGAACTGATGACCTGGCCAGACAGCTTTTGCAAGGTCAAGCTGGGAAAACTCCTCTACCCGGTTCCGGAGGGAACCCCGCTCCTGTGGTTTCCAGTAACCCTGTGCAGATTAATCTACCTGGAAACATGCCGCTGGCCCCACCCGAACGCTTTGCTGGGGACCCCAAACGATTCGCCGTATTCATGAATCAGTGTCGTTTGCACTTTCTATGCAGACCTGGGGCCTTCCCTAATGATCAGACCAAGGTAGCCTTTGTATTGTCATATCTCAGCGGCTGCGCTGCCGATTGGTCAGTTCCACTGGTTACTCAAGATGACCCGATTCTCCGTGATTTTCAAAGGTTTCAAGCAAGCATGGAAAGGTTATTTGCTCGACACTCTCAGGGGCAGGCTCTGGATGACGAACTTCTATCCCTGCGACAGGACAATCAGGACCTCCTATCCTATATTGCAACCTTTAATAGACTAATTGTGGAAACGGGATGGCCAGAGGATAAAAGAGTCACGTTGTTTTATCGAGGCCTACGCGGAGAACTTAAAGATGTCTTGGCCCAAGTTGTAAATCCGCCCCAAGAATGCACAGAGTATATAGACTTAGTGGTCCAATTGGATCACAGACTTCAAAACAGAAAAGCAGATCAGTCCAGGTTTGAGACCCCGGTGTTGGTCAAGACCCATGCTAATCCCAAGAGAGTTGATGTCTCTGAGCCTATGCAAATTGGAGGGGTTAAAGGACCCTTAACTCAAAAGGAACGTGAAAGGAGGCGGCAGTTAAAATTATGTCTTTATTGTGGGAATTCTGGACACTTTCTACGAGATTGCCCGGCAAAACCACCCCGAAAGGCAGTAGGAGCCGCTGATAAAAACCATGAAGACTCTGTTTCGGGAAACGACTCCGCCCGACAAGTGTAGGGGTCCGCTTGCCGAGCTTGAAAACTAACTCTCAGACCTCGCATTTCATTGTGCCAATGGTTCTCGTAGATCCAGAACAGCCTAAGCGGTTGCATGCAATAAAGGCATACATCGATAGTGGGGCTATTGGAAACTATGTGGATCGTGAATTGGTCTCTAGGATTAACCTCCCTCTCCGTCCTAGAACCAGCAAAGATGTCATCACCACAGTCGATGGAACTGAAATTGCCTCTGGACCGGTAACACATTCCACTACTGAGGTGACTCTTATTGGTCCCGACGGCCATCGGGAGGGTGTTGTGTTTGATGTAATCAAGGCTCCACAGTTTCAGGTTATTCTTGGAATCCCTTGGTTAGAGACACATAATCCTCGAATTGATTGGCGAGCTAAGAGAATAACCTTCCCGGATTGTACACAAACCTGCTACCCAGAAAACCTGAAGATTAATCTAGCATCTGTAACCTCTGCCTCCATGCAACTACCTCCGGAATACCAAGACTTTCAGGACGTCTTCCAATAGGAACATGCCAGCACGTTACCTCCTCACAGATCGTACGATTGCCAAATCGATCTGGTGCCCGGTGCACAACCCCCTTGTAGCAGGATTTATGCCCTTACCGAACCTGAGAATCTGCATTTGAGACAATATTTGGATCAATACCTAGCTAATGGTTTTATTCGCCCGTCAAATTCCCTGGCATCCTCGGCTTTGTTCTTCGTGCCCAAAAAAGAAGGCAACCTTAGAACTTGTATCGATTACCGCGCATTGAACCAGATAACGGTAAAAAACCGTTAACCTCTGCCTCTGATCTCTGAACTCCTTGACCAGGTGAAGGACGCTTGCATATACACCAAGTTAGATCTCCGGGGGGCTTATCATCTGGTACGAGTTAAAGAAGGCGACGAATGGAAAACTGCCTTCCGTACTAAATACGGATTATTCGAGTACCACGTGATGCCATTCGGATTATGTAACGCGCCGGCTGCCTTCCAATACTTCATGAATGATGTCCTTCGGGAACTCATCGATGTTTGTGTTGTCGTATATATCGATGACATTCTGGTGTACTCCTCTTCGGAATCTGATCCCAGAAAACACGTCAGGGCAGTACTTGAAAAACTGCGCCAACACAAACTATTTGTTAAATTGGAGAAATGTGTTTTCCATACCACAGAAGTCGAGTTTCTAGGTTTCATCCTGACACCCAAAGGAGTCCGAATGGACTCAAGAAAAGTGGATGCCATCCTCAGATGGCCATCACCTAGCTCTGTAAAAGGGGTTCAAAGCATGCTCTGCTTTGCCAATTTCTATCGCAGGTTTATCCCGGAATTTTCACGCGTGCTACAACCCATTACTGCATTCTTGAGGAAAAATAAACGTTTTGAATGGTCTGAAGAAGCCGAGCAGGTCTTTCAGGATTTAAAAGCTAAGTTTACCTCCGCACCTATATTGAAACACCCGCGTCCAGATCTCCCTTATGTCGTCGAGACTGACGCATCCAGCCTAGCCATGGGAGCTGTCCTGTCCCAAAGAGATCCCGAAACCAACCAACTGCATCCCGTAGCATTTTGGTCCAGAAAATTCTCGGCACCCGAGGTTAATTATGCAATCACAGACAAAGAACTGTTAGCCATTAAGTCCGCTTTTAAAGCCTGGTGGCATTATCTGCTTGGCGCTCGACATACCATCACAGTGATCACTGATCACCGGAATTTACAGTATTTGAAAACCGCCAAGGCTCAGTCATCACGGCAGCTCCGATGGGCTTTGTTTTTCACTGAATTTGATTTCGTGATTACCTATCGACCTGGCTGCAAGAATGGCAAAGCAGACGCCTTATCCCAAATTGGAATGGGAGAATCTGATACAAACTCAGAACCAGTACCAATAATTCCCGAACAGAGGATTCTAGGCATGACTTCGTTACAGACGCTTGAAGACATTCAAGTCAGAGTGAAACCACTCCTGGACCCTACAACCTTACAGGATTGGATACAAAAGGGATCAGACTTTACCATAGATAATGGTTTACCTTATTTTCAAGTATGCTTATTCCTGCCACATAAGGAATTACACAAACTAGTTATTTCCGGTTATCATGATGCATTAATAGAGGGACACCCCGGTATTGCCAAGAGAGAGGAAACTCGCATAGGGGAAGGGTATGTGAGACACCAAGGGCTGTCTCACCCGCTAGTCCTCAGGGACTTATCATCCAGGTGGCCAGGACACAGCCATCGCTTTTGGATACAGTTCCTGGGTGTCGACCTGTGTGGGAGGATCATCTGGGTGAGTGGACTCCGGGGAGTGGGGGTGAGGCAACCAATGATAAGACACGGTATTCCCCCCTTTCCCGTACACATGGCACATTCTATTTTTTAGAATTCTGCAGTGTTCCAACTACCCCCCTTTCCACAAGCAAGGTGGAACATGAGCAAGAGCAGGACGTCTGGAGCAAAGGCAAACCTAATGCTGCAGAGCAACGGACCGAGGGATGATAGCAGAGGGTGGAGAACCCCAGGAGTTCCCTGTAGGAGGTTGTTGCCTCCAAAAGGCAGCGAAAGACATGAGGAGAAGGCCAAATCCCAAACAAGAAGGCTGCATTGTGTTTCAAGGAGGTGAGCGTTCCTCCCGGGTGAACGGCAGAGTTGGGGAGGCGAGTCCAAGCCTGTGGTAATAACCTTGACTTGTGAATTGAAAAACTGTAAAGCAAGCACGAATCACAAACAGCCGGTGAGTTGTCAAGCAACATGAAAGACCAGTGTGTGTTAAGGAAAGATTGAAGTTGCAACATTATATCGCACAATTGAAGGCTACACAGGTGTGGATGAGATGCGAAGAAAGGCAGACCTGTGAATGAACTTTGAAGTAAAGATAGCTGTGAAACCAGCGATACTGAGCAACGTAGTGGTCTGGTGAAAGGAAGAAGCTCGCTCAGAAGTCTCTGTGAAAGGTGAAATGTTTGTACCGATAAATTGAATGAGCTGTAAAAGCAAAGTGGTCAATATTAACCCTGAGGAAAGTGGAGAGTTAAAAGGTGAACATTGAACTTTGGTGCTTACGACATTGAGCTACCCAGACCATGAAGCACTGGGCCAAATAACACAAGCGTTGGAGCTGAAAGCAAAGTCAAATTGGTACTGCAGTGGTTTGTAAATAAAATCCACGCACAATCAAAAGTATTCGACATCAGGAAATGGTCCAAGCCTGACTGAGGGTGACCGACGTGAACTTTTTGTTGAACTGTGTTTTGCAAGCTGGAAATAGATACTTTAACATGGAAGGCCAGGCGGGACTCGATCCACATGTTGAAATGCCCTTGTGTTATGACCCTGAGCCAGAGTGTGTTATCCTGCCGACGGGGATCACCTTACTCCGTGCTGTCTAACGTTGGGAGGAGAGCTGACTCAGTCACATTTATTCTTTATATTTGAACACTGACTTTCCTTTTCATACATTTTCTCCTTTACACACTTTTTGCACAAGAGAGGGCAGGAATTAGGTTTTGTTAGTATAGGCCATTTTTATTTGATGGACTCAACTAGGAAAGTTTTATTAATTATTTGATGGTTGAGACTACTCCCATCCTAGCTATAGGGAAAAATAGGAGTTTTTTCAAACCCTGAAAATTGAATAAATGTTTTTCAAATCATACCATTTGTGTCACTGTCAAACTTGTGATACCATGCCTCCCTTACAGTTCTTTGAATTTGTTATATACAAGGAATGTACTATTGAAGCGGTCAAGATTAAAGAGACACAATGACAAGAGGTATACATAAGATGTTATAAAATATCAGTTATCATCCATTTTAACTGTGATGTAATATTTAATATGTTTTAATGGTTTCCATAGTGACATTTTGTATTATATGTATATATTCAAAGAAAAGGTTTAGTTGCAGGGACGTTAAGGTGAGAACTTAATGCAACAACACCCCTGAAGTGCAGCTAAAGCCACCTCAACTTCGCACCCCTGTTGCGCATCATATGACCAAAATGATGACATCACAGTTGGCATCACTGATGACATCACTAATTACATGTTGTAGGAGCACACTGATGACATTACAAATCTCATCACTGATGCCATCCCTGGTGACAACACTAATTACATTGAATATAACTGATTACATCAATAATGAAATTAGACATAACATCATTAATAAGTTAGTTCATGAAAAGTTTGATTACCTTAATAACAGTTTAGGCTGTGTACTTGGCCATAACAAAGGCTTGGGTCACTGGCAAGCACCAATGGCATAGGTAGTGGTTGGTTCGTATTTTAAAATACCAATGTTCATGGTTAAAAGCCATGCCTAATGGCCCATCATTTAAAAAAAAAATATACAGTGGCCAATGTTGAAAGCTGTAGTCAGTGGCCATGGCTAAAGGATGTAGCTAGTGCCCATAATATTTTACACTATTTAGTGGGCACAGCCAAAGGATGTGGCCACTGGCTAGTATTGTGTTGAAGACCATGGCTAGTGGCTGTAGATAATATACAGTGGGTATGGCCGAAAGACATTGCTTATTGCATTTTATTATTTTAAAAAATACGGTGGACATTGCCAAAGATTTACAAACTTCTCAAGGTCAAAGGCCATGGCTAGTGGCCCATGTATATGTTATAAAATATAGTGGTCACTGTGAAAGGTTGAGGCCAGTGGCCGGTATTGTTGTGAAGCCTATGGCTAATACCTGCTCAGTGTATATAATATACAGCAGACATGGTTGAAAGCTGTAGCCACTGATAAAGGCCAACATCTATGTTTAGCAGACTGTTAGTGTTTTAAAATATACAGTGCGCATTGGTGAAGGTTGTGACCACTGTACATTACTGAATGCCATGATTAGTACACAATCATGTATTAAAATAAATTTGGCCATGCACACTGGCCATGTTTAATGACAGTTAATGTTGTGATGTAATTCATGATGTCATCATTGTAGTCATAGGATGCGCAACAAGGGGCGCAAAGTTACAGTGGTTTTAGCTGAATTGCAGGGGTTTTGTTGTGTTAAGTTCTCACCTTAACATCCCTGCAACTAAAGATTTTTCCTTGAATTTCAAAGGTTTTGTTACAATGTATTGCTCATGTGAAAGTCTTTGCAACGACAGTTTTTTCCTTGATATATATATATATATATATATATATATATATATATATATATATATATATATATATATATATATATATATATATATATATATATATATATGTATTCGAAAAAAAGGGGGAAAACCAATTTCCCAGAACCAGAATGGAACCGGGAAAAGCTTAACCAGTGGAGTGCACTCCCAAGAATAGCAGAGAAAGTCGTTGGTGACTCTCTGCACAGAGGCAAAACACAGTCCAAAGTTTTTACCAGACTAACAGTGCTTTATTAAATGTCAGCATGGCAAGGAAAGAATCCAGAAATGACGCGTTTCACTGTGCACAGACCGCTTGATCACGTTTAAAAGTGCAAACATAAACAAGGTGACTTTAAAAAGGGTTCTTAGTCTCTATGATCTCTGTATAGGATAGAATGTATCCATTTCACACACGGTGCTTTTACCACATTTCAAAGGCAGACATCTTTAAATGTATAAAAAGCTTTGTAATTACTGCAACATTTGTGCACATTGAAGATGCTTCTTAGTATATAAGTCTCCTTTGTCAGCGATATTTACATGCATTTATAGCACTTGCTCAATCGTTAAACTGAAATAATAAATAGTTTAACAACTCACATATTATAAATAACATAACCTCATGAATAATTAGCGCTTAGTGCGTTTCATGCCAAATGGGAAAGTAAACATATTCAGAGCATGATAAAACTCTTAATTTTTTTCTTAGCTCTGCGGTGCGTGGGAGAGCGGTCGCCGGTAGCCCGGAAGGAACAGCAGGCTAGGTAGCCCTGCCTGGGCCCTGTGAGTGAATTTTTGTCTTTGTTTTTATAAATTTGATTTCGCGCTCCGAGCGCGTTGTGTGCCTGCTCCTGCTGCCCTCCCTCCCACTTCCTGGTCCTCCTCTCCTCCCGCCTCCCTGCCCGCCCACCCCCCCCTCTGATTGGCTGCCTGACTGTCCCCTTCTGGCCTACTCGACGGCCGTTCCCCCCCGCCCGCTTTCTTAGCTCTGCGGTGCGTGGGAGAGCGGTCGCCGGTAGCCCGGAAGGAACAGCAGGCTAGGTAGCCCTGCCTGGGCCCTGTGAGTGAATTTTTGTCTTTGTTTTTATAAATTTGATTTCGCGCTCCGAGCGCGTTGTGTGCCTGCTCCTGCTGCCCTCCCTCCCACTTCCTGGTCCTCCTCTCCTCCCGCCTCCCTGCCCGCCCACACCCCCCCTCCCCTTCCTCTCCCTCTGCCTATAACCTCCCCCCTCCTGGGCAGCCCTCTGCCCGGCAGCCCCCTGCGGCTAAGGGCCCTAGGTCAAGGGCGACTCCTCAGCTGCAGCTCCCTGTGTGTCTGCAGGTGTCCGCAGGGGACGCCAGGCGCCAGCTCCTCTGCTCTCCGGCACACCCCTCCTCACCTTGCTCACCGCATCTGCATGATGCCCCCCCCCCTTTCTCCAATTTACTGTTATACTAGGGTGCTTTTTCTCCCCTCGCAGGATTCTCAAACTTAGGTGGCCCTGACCTACTACGCATTACTGTTTGCTCTGCATTGTGTTATACTAGGGTGCTTTTTCTCCCCTCGCAGGATTCTCAAACTTAGGTGGCCCTGACCTACTACGCATTACTGTTTGCTCTGCATTGTGTTATACTAGGGTGCTTTTTCTCCCCTCGCAGGATTCTCAAACTTAGGTGGCCCTGACCTACTACGCATTACTGTTTGCTCTGCATTGTGTTATACTAGGGTGCTTTTTCTCCCCTCGCAGGATTCTCAAACTTAGGTGGCCCTGACCTACTACGCATTACTGTTTGCTCTGTATCGTGTTAAACTAGTGCCCTCCACTCAATTCCTGTCTACATACTCGTGTCGTCCGCCTCCCCTCCTACTCCATGGTGCTCTCTATTTCGCCTATCTACTCTAATTGCTTCTCTATTGACTATCCTGCTCTCCTCACTAAATCCGGTAGGAAAAAGTTTAAAAAGGACATCCTGGTCTCCAACCCAGGCCTCCCTATTGCTGACACCTACACGAGCGCCTGCTCCAAGGAAACTCTCACTGACATTCTCTTTTTCGTGCCTTCACCTGACCTATGGACCCTTCACATGCTCTCTGTGCTCTCTCCTTTCTCCTCCTCTCCCATCAATGGTGGCACCCGCTGGGATGTCCTCCTGGCCCCTTTCCACTCCTCTAAGGCCATCATTAATGTCTATGCTAACGGGACCGTCTTGGTCCAAGGCCCTCAGGCCAACCTTCACCTCTTTGATAGACGCCTCCCACGCCTCATCAACTTCCTCTCCTCTCCCACTGTCCCCCTTCCTCTGTCCTCGGCTACCTTGCCTCTCCCCTCCCCCCCTGCCCCTTCTCTTGCTCCCTCTTCAACTCCCTCTCTAACACCTCCGCAGGACATACCTCTGATCTGCACCCCTCCCCGGAAGTTTTTCAAAGGTGGCAACCTTCTCCACATTGCCACTCTAAATGCTCGCTCTGCCATCAAGCACTCCTCTGATATCTGTCGCCTTCTTGAGGAACTGGACCTGGACGTCCTCGGTCTCACTGAGACATGGTTCACAGCCAGCTCTGCCACCAGCTTCGACACACTCCTACCTGACGGTTACAAGATCCTCTCCGTGCCCAGGCCCAACCGTTCAGGGGGTGGTGTTGCCCTTATCTTCCCTGAGTGGATTCCTGCCACTGTCACTCCTACGCAGACCTACTCCTCTTTTGAATGCCTTGTCTGCCGACTCTCTCTCTCTCCTAGCCATTCCCTTACCGTGGCTACTATCTATCGGCCACCTGGTCAAATTTCCTCCTTCCTCTCTGAATGGGCTGACCTCTCCTCCTCACTCCTGTCCTCAACCACCCAACTCCTCTTTCTCGGTGACTTCAACATCCACCTCGATGCCTCCTGTCCCCCCACTGGTCTCTTTCGCGAACTCTGTAACTCTCTCTCACTCTCTATTCTCCCGTCTGGGCCTACTCACTCTGCAGGGCACACTCTTGACGCTCTGATCTCTTCTGACCTTCCCCTCTCCCCTCCTCTCTCCACTCCTCTCTCTTGGAGTGATCACTTTCTCCTATCCTCCCACCTCTCCCTCCCTACCCCACAGGCAAAGCCACCCTCTTCACTGCCACCCACCTTCTCGGTCATCCGACCCATGAAGCGCGTGTCAGTTGAGGCTTTTGCTGCTACCTTCTCGCCCCCTCCTCCCCCCTTGGCTGACTCCCACCCTGACACAGCCCTCTCCATGCTCTATTCCTCTATATCTGATACTCTCGATATCCTTGCCCCTGTCATGAGAATCCGCCTGAAGCCCAAAGCCAAATGTAACTCCTGGTATGACTCGGATCTCGTCACCCTAAAACGCAAGTGTAGGGTGGCAGAGAGGAAATGGCGTGCTTCATGTTCATCCTCTGACAAACTGGCCTGCCGCCTGCTCCAAAGGCAATACCGGCTCTCCGTTCTCACCAAGAAGAGAGCCCTTATCCAAGCCCGCATCTCTGAGGCATCAAACAACTCGGCCGAACTCTTTAAAATCTGCAAGGAGCTGGCAAACCCTGCTGCAGTCTCTACCTCTCCTGTCCCCTCCCAGGCCCTCTGCACTGCACTGGCCTCGCACTTCATCTCAAAAACTCAGGACATCCTGTCCTCGCTCTCCTCCTCTCTCCTCCCTCCCTCTCTTCCCAGCTCTCCCTCTTGCTCTCTTGCAGCCACCCCTCCACCCTCCTTCTCTGCTTTTCCACCTTTTTCTGCTGATGAGGTCTCCAGACAAGTCCGATCTATGAAAGCCTCGTCTAAACAGGTTCACCCCTGTTCCTCCAAAACCATCAAGGACCACATCGACTCCCTGGCTCCTGTCCTGGCTGACTTCTGCAACCACTCATTCGCCTCTGGAGTCTTCCCATCCCCCCTCAAGCACTCCCTTGTGCACCCCCTCCTCAAGAAACCCTCTGCCGACCCCTCCTGCCCGGCCAATTATCGCCCAATCTCCATTACTCCCTTCCTGGGTAAGCTCCTGGAGAAACTGGCCATCTCCCAGCTTAACCTCCATGCTGACTCTGTTGGTAATCTGCATGACCATCAATCTGGCTTCAGAGCTGCCAGAAGCACGGAAACTGCTCTCCTGAACATCCGTGAGGACCTGCTCCTGAACCTCGATACCAACACTCCCTGTGTTCTCATTCTGCTCGATCTCTCCTCTGCCTTTGACACTGTCAACCATGCCATCCTGCTCAACTGTCTCCGTGATAACCTGGGTATCACTGGTCAGGCTCTGGCCTGGCTGACTTCTTTCCTCTCCGATCGACCCTCCCAGGTCCAAATGGGCTCCTTCCTCTCTGACATCTTTTTCTCCACCTGTGGTGTCCCCCAGGGATCCAACCTCTCTCCCTGGCTTTTCAACCAGTATCTGGCACTCCTTGCCCACCGCATCGCCGCTCTCTGCCCCTACTTCCAGTGCTATGCAGACGATACCCAGCTCATCTTCAGGCTACCCTCAGCCTCCTCCTCTCCTTCCCTCATCTCCGACTGTCTGTCTGCTATCCATGAATGGTGCGCCGCCAATGACCTCTGCCTCAACGCCAGTAAGACTGAGATTCTACTCATCGGCACACCCACTCCCTCCTTCCCTGCAGCTCTCTGGCCGGCCTCCCTTGGCCCCCTTCCTGCCCCTACCTGCAAGGCTAAAAACCTCGGGGTCATCTTCGACTCCACACTCTCCTTCTCTCCTCATATATCTGACGTTTCTAAGAAGTCACACTACCAGCTGCACCTCCTCAGAGGTATTCTTCCCTTCCTCTCCTTCCCCCAGAAGCTCACTGTCTCTCAAGCCCTGGTTCTCTCAAGGCTGGACTACTGTAACAGCCTCTATCTTAATCTGCCTGCCTCCACTCTCCGCCCTCTGCAACTTATCCAGAACAGAACTGCGAGACTTGTCCTTGGCCTCAAGCCCAGGGACCGTATCTCTCCAGGACTGAAATCTCTTCACTGGCTCCCAGTGGCCGCGAGGATCAAGTTCAAAACCCTCTGCATTGTCCACAAGGCCTTCTGGGGCCTGGGACCAAAATACCTCCAACTCTCTCTTCCTAAATATCTTCCTTCACGAGCCCTTCGCTCATCCGTCTCCAACTCCCTCATGGTCAGCCGTTTCTCGAAGCAACGAGCTGGGGGTAGATCTCTCTCCGCAGCAGGGGCCTCCCTCTGGAACAGCCTTCCTGCCTCCCTGAAACTTGAGGAGAACCATCTCCGGTTCCGGAAGCACCTCAAAACCTTCCTCTTCGCTTCTGCCTTCTCTCTCCCTCTCCCCTGCTAATCCTGCTTAACTCCCCACTGAACTCAGCTCAAACCTGCATCTGGGCCACTCTCAGCAACCTCGGTCCAGGGCCCAGCCACTCTCCACCTGCACTGCCTCCCCGGCTCCCCCTGCACTGTGGGACTGTCACTGTATCCCTACAGCCCCTTTCCCAGCACTTGCTCTGCACTTACCTCGCACTTGCCACCAGCTGGCCCTTTCTATTTATTATTTATTATTATTTTATTTTATTTTATTTTTTTTTTTACGCTACTTACCTTGTACTGCACTTCCCCCCCCACCTCCTCCCCCCTGCACTTCCTCCTTTTCCCCTTACCTCTGCACTTGCGCGATCTGAATGACACCTGGCCTAGTAGGATCGTTTGTCTGTTTTCCCCTTGTTTCCCTCCCTCCCTGCCTCGTCGCGCCTTGAAACACTTGTGTATAGGCGCGTTACAAATACCATATCATATCATATCATATCATATCATGCATATAATGGTTCTCGTTTCGCTTCCGTGACTTTTAGTAGCAGCCTCAAAAATATTTGCACATTGAAAACACTGTGTGTGTGTGTGACCTTTTCCTGCCATGACCAAGTGTATTGCTAGATCAAACATGCGCCTGTTTGAATCAGATGCGGAATTCTGATATTCACACAGAACCCATTATTAGATATAATTATAAGCAGAGAAATAAACAAAGGATGTTGCTAGCATTCCTCAATTAGACATATGCTGTGAGGTTTAATGGAACATAAGAATTAGATGTACTGCTCTGTGCAAAATTGCAAGACTGCACCAGCCCAAATACATAGTTCCAACAGAACTGGTCCTGGTTTCTAAAGTGCTAGTTGCCTTTTTGCTATAAAGTGCCAAGTGCATGTCTTACATAAAGTGCAAAGTGCCTAATATAAAGTGCATGGTGCCTGTAAACATTTAACTTGTGCAAAATGGCAAAGGGATGGTTACAGTATACACGTTACACCAAACATTTCAGTCTTTAAAAATAGTTCACAAAGACAGCATTGTAAAAAACAACATTCTTGCACAGCACAAAATAGTTATGGGTCTAAAATTCAAAAAATCATGTATTGGGTTCGGAAGTACTATATAAAAAGGCAGAAAAAGAAAAGGAATAACAGAGCAGAGACAGGATAACAAATACCCGATTATGTATGTAACCTTGGCGCACTTTCATGAAGCAAAATTAGAAAAAAGCATAATGAAAAACAATATATCACAATTCTAAAAACAGAAATATATCCTCTGCTATGCTAGGGGTAGGGTGAAAAAATTCATGCTCAAATGAGCCCTATAGAATAATCTATATACTGAACCCAAGAAGGGTTCCCCTTAAGCAAAAGCAGTGCGGATACAAACATGACCTCAGACCCTACGGGGAAACTCAGTGACCGCTGGCATCTGCATTGCATGCCTATAGTTGAAAAAGAAAAACGGAAATATAGAATTAAAGAGGCAAAGAGTAGAGCAAAAAGAAAGGCAAGTAGAGAATAAACTGCAAGAATAAAGCTAACTATAAAGAATCGATAAGAGAGATGCAGTCAAAAACCAGAAAGGATCATATAGAAATGCCACATAGGGATACCTTATAAAAATACCTTATAAAAATATCTCATAAAAGATACCATATATGAATTTCACACGTCAAGCTTAGTACATCTGATTGAGAGCCCTCAATCAACTTGTGGATCTCAGACTGTTAGTATACTAATTGGTCCCAGGAATATCTATGCAGTCTCACAAATAAAATATATGATTAATAACGAACGTAAATCAGGAAGGCTCTCTCATTACAACTAATATGGAAAAGAGAGAAAGGGTGGAAAAGGAAAATGGAGGTAAAGGTTGAGAACAGAATGGAAACGTTGTCTCTTGTGTATTCCAGAAAGAGAAGAACAGCAATATAGCTCTTGATAACATCACTTAAGGGAAAAGATTGTTGTCATTAAGTCCCTAAGAAAGTATAAAGTTCTTCATCTAAGTTATGACCTCTAGGTTTCTTCGTGTCAAGATCAAGAATGCATTTGGTTTCCAACTGTCTCAGTGCCAATTCTCTATTTCCACCCCTAGGGTGTTTGGCTATGGTGTAAATGCCAAAGTATGTAAAACCATCTAGCTTTCCATCATGTACTTCTTTAAAGTGTAAAGCCATGGGATATGTTGCATCAACATTTTTAATGGCTCGAATGTGCTGCAACATCCTCAGCTTAAGTCTTCCAATGGTACTCCCAACGTACCACTTGCCACAAGGACACGCAATCACATAAACCACGTACTCGGTGTCACAGGTGATTCGCGATGTGATGGGAATACTTTTAGCCAGAATTGGGTGATCGTAGCTTGAGACATCCTTAGCAAATTGACAGGCCTTACATTTCCTGCATTTTTGAAAGCCTGTGTTTGATGTATGTAGCAAGGTAGAGCCTCTTGAAAGCGGGGAAACACTCATGAAACTAGAGACAAGATTGTCTTTTAGTGAGGCAGAACGTCTGAATGTAATGTTCATCCTGTCTCCCAGGATCCCTCCCAAGTGTTCATCCAATTGTAGAACATGCCAGTGTTTTCTCATGATCTGACGTATGTTCTTGGAATTCGTGCCATAAGTAAGAATGAGACGTGTCTCACTCTGACATTCCTGTGGTAATGGCACCACTTTTGTTGTTAATAATAAAGAGCGATCTTGGTCCCTTGCTTTATGATATGCTCGTTCCAATATCTTCTTAGGGTAACCTCGCTGTTTAAATTTATGTGCCATATATCCACATTCTGCATCAAAAGTCTCCAGTCTAGAACAATTCCTTCTTATGCGAATAAATTTGCCATATGGTATAGACCATTTCAGGGAGGTGGGATGATTGCTCTTGGCATGAAGCGGTATATTTGAACTTGTCGGTTTCCTGTAAAGTTCCGTTACAAGTTCCTCAAGGGCCACTTTAACAAGAATATCGAGAAACACAATAGCAGTCTTGTTGTGGCTCTCTGTGAACTGCAGATTTAATTCATTGGTGTTAAGTTTCTTCACAAAATCTAACCACTCGGAGCTGGTTCCATCCCAGATAATGAACAAATCATCTATATACCGCAGCCAGAGTACAATTTTAGATGTATAACCATTGTACTCTGTGCCCCAAACAACAAACTTCTCCCACCAGCCCATGAATAAATTGGCATACGCAGGAGCAAAAGTTATCCCCATGGCTGTACCCTGGAGCTGTATATAAAACTCTTTATCAAATATAAAACAGTTATTAGTTAGTCAAAGGTGAATCATGTCCAATATCATGCGACTGTGTGATAAAAAATTAATTGACCTGGTATGGAGAAAATATTCACAAGCCCGTAACCCATCTTCATGTCTTATGGAGGTGTATAGGGAAACTACATCTAGGGTAGTGAGCAGGTATGTTGATTCCCAGGTGATACCATCAATTTTATTCAGGAAATCTTTGGTGTCTCTCAAATAAGAAGGAAGTGTCGTTACAAAGGACACCAAAGTCTCGTCCACGAATTTTGAGGTATTCTCATATAATGCCCCACAGAGTGTTACAATGGGGCTTCCTGGGGGCTTCCTCATATTCTTATGTAGTTTAGGTAAGAAGTAGATAGTCGGCATGACTGGAAATTTTGGATGTAAGTACTTACACATGTCATCCTCTAATAGGCCCTTGTCTTTATATGTATGCAGTAAGTCAAAAAGTTTCATGTTCATACCTGCAGTGGGATCCTTACCCAATTTCGCATAGCAGGATTGATCATTGAGTTGTCTTGCCGCCTCCTTGATGTAGTCAACACGGTTCATCACCACAATATTCGTACCTTTGTCAGATGGTTTGATAATACAGTCTGATAATGTACTGAGATCCTTCAGAACACCAAGTTCATGACGTGTGAGGTTATCTCTATAGTTGCATTTAGTCTTTCTGATTTTCCTCAAATCATTGATGACTAAGTCCTGAAATGCTTCAATATGTCCTCCCGGATTAAACATGGGATTAAATCTTGATTTGCACCTGAGTTGACTGGTACCTGGCCAATCCGTATGTATATTCATGGAGTTCCAGTCTAGATCAATTTTGTCATCAGATGGTGCACTTCCTGATCCCAGGCTTATGAGGTTACCAAAAGTGGTCATATCTTCAATAGAAACTGATGTGTGACCTTCTAGCATTTCTGGACTTGTTGTTTTGGATGGGTTGATCGTGAAAAACTTTTTGAGCCTGACCTTACGCATGTATTTATCGAAATCTATGCGTGTTTCTGCATAGTTGTAATGGCTCGTTGGGCAAAAATTGAGGCCAAGTTTCAAAATTTTAAGTTGGTCATCTGAGAGGGGGTGGGAGGAGAGGTTGATAATGGACTTGTCTTGTTCTTCCATATTCGTTTTTACAAGTTTGTGGTTCCCGAGCGGGTCTTGCGTGCTGCCTGGTCCTTGTCCCCGGTGTCTGAACCTGTTGCTCCTCCTTGTTTTCTTCCTCCTCTCTGTCCCACCGATTTGCCTCGGCCTTTGCCTCTTGGTTTTTTGTTGCTGTTTCGTGTATCCATGCCCAGCAACTGCATTTCTTCTAAAAAATTCAGTTTCCGTGTGGGTTGCTCACTTTCACTTTCCGTGGTGTCCACTTCCGAAGATGAGCATGCAGCTGGAAGTTCCGTTGTTGTTGAGTGTGGACCAGTAGGTAATTTAAGTCTGAGGGTATCAAAGCGTTTAGCGAAGGTGAATACCCTTCCTTTTTCATAGTCTTCTTTGTCGCGTATGAATTTACGTTGTTTGCGCAACTTAATATCGTCCTCAAATGCTTTGTATCCCTTTTCCATGCTATTTCTCATAGTTTTCCCCTCTTCACTCGGGTCGATGGTTTTAAGCTGGTCCTCCACTTCCTGTATATATATATATGTATACTTTGTTTATAAATTAATTTTAAAGCTGCGTCTACTAAATGTGCATTCTCGACTAAATACAGCAAAAGCAAAGGTGGTGTAGTCCCGTCAATGAAAGGCCCAATTGGTTCAAAAATCACGTTCACGTGGCTACGAGACTGTGTGCATCTTTTTACCGGCCGATCGCATCGTTCGCTGCTTACTTGCATAGCCTTGTCAACAAACTAACCAATCGCACACCGAAATTCATGAACGTGTCTACGCCCACATCGTAATCATCACCCGGGCATGCAAAAGCACCCAATAGCGCGACAAAATCTAATCACGTGGCTAGGCATCCCCGCGCCTCACTCCAACCAATCATATCACCCGCTACATCCTCATGCCTATGCCTCATTGTCATCCATGCCTATGGACTGTCTACTCGCATGTGCAGATGAATTGACGTGGCTAGGGCCACACTTTATTACAATATCTGAACATACTACAGTGTCCAATGAGCGTGCATGTAAGTATGTAGTCGCGAATAATAACCACAACCATAAAAAAGAAGTTTACATTCATCATTGCTTTCTGTACTTACTAGTGAAAGGAGATCTGAGTAACTGCAAGTCATTTTGGAACTTTCCCTTTTAAATTCCTTATCCTTTTTAACCACTTTTCCCCTAATCCTATTTTCCTTTGTCCTGTGATTTGTTCAGTTTGTGTATTTTTCCTTTTTTTCCTTTTTTTCAGCATTGTCTTATTAGTGATGTCCTTTTCAAACTTTTTCCTTTCTGCTTACACATTCCATCATGTCTGAACATAACTGCACCCAGGGGCATTGCTAGAGGGCGGCTAAGGGGGATATAGCCCCTGATCTTTTGGTTGTAGCCCTGGATAGAATCTCAGGAGCTACAGCCAAAACACTAGCTAGCCCCCAGTCCCAACAGTTCCAACATCAGTGTAGCCCCGGGTCTTTTCCAGACCTAGCAACTCCCCTGACTGCACCAGTAGTGACGACGTCTTCATTAGGGTCGACAATCCATCACCACCTAGGAAAAAGTAAACATGAATTAAAAAAACAGCAGGTAATTGGTGCTTCTTCAAAGTGAAGGAACACTGTGCAAGAAAAGAGGCAGAGGAGGTACTCTGCATCTTCTGTAACACGACTCTACGCCATGGACCTTCTAAGTTCCATCTCAAAGCCTAGGAACATCAATTATCATAAACCATCCATTGTGAGTCCATTGGGATGAGGTAGATGATGAATATAGAAAAGCATGTGAACATCATAAAAGGAAAAGGTATTGGGCCCATTCCGTGAATAGGAGGTGATCAGCACCACTTGCAGAACCTCCATCTACCAGTGCAAAAACAACTCAAACTGGAAATGAAGCCTATACATCAGCAGTGGTATCATCTACACAGACTCCTCTGTCATTGGCAGTTTTTTTAAACTGCCAATTCCCTCCTTTTTTCTAAAAATAAATAGAAAAAAATACATAAAAATATAATTCTTTTTATTTTAATTCTCTTTGTTATATGTTTCATCCTTATGTGTTTTCCTCCCTATTCCACGCCCCTCTTTCCATCCCCCAAACTGCCCTTTTAAGGGCTAAATTTTAAGTTATAAAAATAGATAAAGACGAACAGAAACTGAAAAAATATATTACAATACATATTGTAATGTATTTTATGTAGTCTAAGTGATCAAACCACTCAATATTATGTTTGTATATATATATATATACATCGAATGTATTAAAAAACTTAGCAAATACCTTCATACATTTTCTCTCCTTTCTTCCATAATATCAACCCTGAAACAAAATAAAATGCATTTCATTTTAAAATAAAAACAAAATGATCTATCTTTTTTTAAAATAATGCGACTAAGTGAATACTGATTGTATTCCTCGTACACAACCACTAACAGGTTGTATTAATTAATCATACTATACAGGAAAACCTCTAATTGACAAGAAGAATACCTCTGTTTAGTTATTTTAAATATTTACCAATCATTATATATACATATACAAATGATACTAACATAACATGTAAAATAAAAATATCAACAATTATATGAAATAAAAATTGTATCAATGAAATACCCTTTACAAAATAACACTTTCAACAAGTCATAACTGCCACAGTGTAGTATAAGGGGAAATAAATGCACTATCATCACCTTAACTGTATTAACTATTTATGTAACTACGAACTTGGTTTTTCGTCAGAAAATTCTAAAAAATATTGCCCACAAGGTCAATAGATTGTACCCATATAAAGACATTTCAGTACAATGCACATATGTTGCAATGCTGCACAAACATAATTTGATATTATAAGATAAGAAATGTACACTACGTCTTCAGTTTTACAAATAAAAAAATAAAGACATGCCAACAGTGTAAACTTATTTTTAGTAATCATCTTTTTAAAGTATAGTCATGCCTGTGTGAGTAAACATATTAACACTTAGCAAAAACGACACTAATAACCTAACAAATGGCATTTCCATTCTTCTTAGCAAATCTGTGCGTGTCCTTTGTTTGGCCACCAACACACATAACAAGTTCATAATGCCATTTCATATTGTATACATCATATTAAAAAAAGAAAAAACTACAAATTATTATATAAATTTCTGTTAGCACTGATAGTTTTTTAAATTTGTATTTAGTGCACATGCACATTTCCAAAAATATAAAATACAACCATGTACAAATCACAAGAAAACAAAAACAACAAGATACATTAAAATCCCATTACAAGCGAATTTCATATTGTTAAAGCAAGCAGTGATAACACCTCTAGTAACTGAGCCAGATTCTGATTTTAAAAAAAGAGAAAACAAATACATTTTACCAAATAAGTATTTCAAAATTACCCATCACAACAAATGGCATTGCATGGGAGCACACATAAATGAGAATTAGAAAACTAATAAAATAAATCATAACAATATTAGTGCACAATTTATGAGATTGGTTATTAAATGAGACAACATAAAAACAATATAAAAAGGTTACATATAAACATACAATGTATGTCATAGCTTTTGATTGCCTAAAATACATTAGATACATACAACGATTGTTAAATAGAAAAAGTAGAGTATGTAAATGTAATTCAATCTTCTAGAACATTTACTATAGTTTGGACAATGCCTAGTAAGCGAACCAAAGAGAGAATTAAGGGATCACTGTGTCCCTACATACAACATGACCATAGAAGCTTGCGGACAGATGACAATGAATAAGATAGATATTTTCTCAGTATTTGCAGTCTTTGATTTTCAAAGTGTTCACAGTATATAAGCAAATGTTTAAGTGTTTCGGGTTCATCAGTATGTTGACAAAAGTGACATAAACCATCAAAATTAGCACCCTTTTTTGTGGAAACATCCAGTCTAAACCTCATATAGAGATTTCTGGACTTGTTGCAAGGGAAGTTTGTCACGTAAGATAGACGTGGATATTGTTTGTGTCTAAATTTGGCATGTTCTGTAAATGAGTGATAACTACCAATGAGGTCTGAAGTAATTGCCCAGTCATGTAGAAAAAAACTTTTTTTTGGTCAATGCTGGCCGTTATAGAAGATCCTCCGGCTCCTCTGGCTCCATGGCAATCGTGCCAAGTAAAGCCCTCATTTCAAAATCAGCAATGAAGGGTGGAGAGGACTTTGAGAGCATGACTGCAAGATCCTCATGTAAGGAGTTTGTAGGAGGATGTAACATTTTGCCATAGTTATTTAACCTCCTCCAATAGAACTTGGAAGCCAATGAAGAAAGTCCAAGTTCATAGATGAGGATGGCCTTTTCAAATAGTCCCTTGCAACTTGTTGAGGGTTATACTGATGTCCAATAAACAAAGGTCCAGACCATAAAGAATAATTGCCTCTGCTTTCATAACATAAAAATCTATGCATGGTTCAAGTTAGAATTTACAATGCCTATGATAAATTTCATTTGGGCTGTCAGTTGAGCAATTTTGATGGTTAGTGAATTATACCACATTTTTTGAGGATTGAAGTTAGACAGATTGTAACCCATGAATGTCATTCCCAAGGATCGCTCATTTGGCTTATGGTCAATGCTCCATTGACATTTGCATACTTTTTTTTGTTGGATAAAAACTAGAATATTTGATTTGGTGGAATTTTTGGACAAGTTATGTTGTTTGCAAAATAGGGAAAATGATTGAGTTTATTCTGTAGGCCAAAAGGTGTACAATAAAACAGAATCAGATCAGCGAAAGCAAGTCAGTTGAGGCACAAATCTCCTAATTTAACCAAAAAGATGTCAATTGAGTTCCACATTAAATCAAGGTCAGCAAGGTATAGGTTGAAAAGTACTGATGCTAAATTGCACCACGGCTTGACACCAATTCCTGTGGGTATTGCGTCCGTTAGAAGGCCAGCCTGGATGATGCGTACTTTATCATTTGTGTCTTTATGTAGTAACACAATGATAGCAATGATGTGGAACAGAATATCATACCCCATCATAGTTTTCCACAAAATACCTCTTATTACACTGTTGAAAGCAAATGACAAGTCGAGTGAGGCCATGTAAATTGGGCCACTTAAGGATTGTTTAGATGAGACTAAGAGATGAGCAAAGATGGTAGCATTGGGTGGTGTACCAAGTTATTTTCTAAAACCAACCTGGAAGTGTGATAGAATGTGATGAGCTGATATGAAGCGATTCAGGTCATGGTAAATTAGTATGGAAAATACCCTGGCTGAAACGTCAATCAATGCAATGGGCCGAAAATTAGAGGGATCATTGATAGAGCTTTTTTTATGCAAGGGAATAATAATAGAAGTCAGCCACGATGGAGGAACAACCTTGGACCAAAATATGATGTCTAAATGGCGCTTCAAATTTTGGCTCAGAAGTAAGGATCATCCTTCAAAACATAAGGAGGTAACCCATCAGTGCCTGCTGCTTTTGAGAATTTGAGTTTTTTTATGGCCCATTGCACGTCCTCTACTGTCCAGGGGCATTCTGACAGAATGAAATTTACAAGAGTACAATCATCAGATATAGCATATCCCTGTGGACGTGTATATTTGAATTTGAAAAACGTCAAAATTTCACCCGCTATTGCAGATTTCATGCATGATACATGTTTACCAGCTGGATTGTGCAAAATAGCCCAGATGTCCTTGTGCTGCTTGATTCTCTGTTAGATGTCACTCAAATTGAATCTTTTTATGTACATTTAGTATCTATTTATGATTTGCTTTTTGAGAATGACATAGGAAAGAGAAGTTGTAGCTGTGAAATTAGTTGCCTAAGATCTCGATTTGTGGAGCGTTTTAATACCACAATTGCTTTGTGGTATCTGTTAATATGAGGAGTCACCTTGATAGATTGATCTTGAGGCACAAATGAATACAAATGAGATTGTATCATATGCATGTTCCATTCATCCACATATTTGCAAATCAATTCCCCAAAAGGCCCTGCCATCACAACCCAAAGATTGCGACTGACTGGCGCTGCAAGTAGCCTACATAAACCAGGGTTCCATCGAATTGAAAGTGCGTATCTGTCAGTTTGCACTAAAGATAGAGCAGAAACTGAAGCAAAGCATTTGGTTGGGAGAGAGATATTACATCTCAAGATCATGTGGTCACCCAGCCGCGGATTTGATATGGTAAGATATCCGTAACTGCCTGACAATACATGCGATATCCCAATGTCGTCTATGCGAGAACTATACATTCCTCTCTGCCATGTAACAACCGTTTGCTGCTTGGCAGGAGGCACGATGTAACTGTCCCAGTCTTCCATACATGGAGACCAGCAAAGACCCCTAGCAAGAGACAGAGCAGCATGTGGGCCTTTTGATGCCTTAGATTTTAAATTGGCATCTATAAACATGGTGTAATTAAAGTCACCTCCAATAATAATTTCATGGTCCCCTTTGCAGATGAGTGCATCTGTTAGTGCTGAGTTTAAATTCTCAAACAGCGTATCAAGAGGTGTGGCTGTAGGATTTCAGTAAATGGAAACTACTAGAAGATTGAAAGATGAGGTGGCTTCAAGGATAACTTCAATAAGCAGAAAGTCATCAGAAGAGTGAACACTCTTGGTGGAAAATCTCAGACTATTGTTGATCAGAATTGCTAATCCCCAAAGGGGTGCCCCTGAAGACCACATTTAGCAGAGTGCATGAAGGAGACGAAGCCGTCTAAATGAATATCAGACAAGCACATTGCTTCCTGTAATAAAATTAATGTACAATCGTGTTCAGAAGTTAAGGGACTATGTCATGTGAACAAGTTTTTAAAGCCACAGCAATTCCAGGATGCTATTGACAAGACTAACGATTATGAGTTAATGACTAGTTTCTTATCATAGATAATTAGTTAATAAATGGTTCCAGCCAGAGTAAGCCCTTTAATACATTGGAAAACGATTCTAGTTGCCCTAGTAATGCAGAATTTCTGTGCCCAATGCGGGCCCAATTGGTTTGGAAATAGGCTTAAAGTCAATGAAAGTGATGGACTCGTCCATGGACCAAAATGCATGGCATTCAAAGACAAGTGAAGATAATTCTAATTGATGGTCCCATAACAGCTTGGCAATTATTTGCGACTGCAGTTTGCAAAACATACGATTATTTTTACACGTTGGAAGCTTGATCCATTCAACATCATCTGAAATAAGATTTCGCAATGCAGGAATCTGGTGAAATAATGTCATGAGAAACGAGCGACTAATATTTGGTTGGCCATTAATGGAAACATCACTGACCCATCCCAATATGAGCTTCATGTCTGCAGAAGCCTCTGTGAATGTAGGTGTAATTTCACGAGAGCACAAGGGTGTTTTAATGATGCTTGCAGCTGGTAAGCCGTCATTGCCAGAATTTGGGATGGTGGTGCCTACAGTTCGAAAGCTAACGTTGCTGTGTGGATTCGGCCTTATTCCTTTAGAATAATGTTATTTGAGACAGTTTGACAATTTGGAGCAGGACCATTAGCCATATCAGTTAGTGTGGAAGAGTTTAAAGCCACTGCATCAATGATTTGTGCTGTGGCATTGCAAGTTCCCTCTTGATCCGGAGCTATAGTCAGAACGATAAGAGTTGTAACTTGGGGAACTTGAGAGTTGCTTGGATCAATTTTGTGTTCGACAACAAAGGTTTTTTTTTATTTTGCATCAACTGAAAAAAGTTGGACAGTTGCTTTTGAATAAGAGGCACATTTTGTTCTGAGCTTTTGTGAGTTGTGACAGCGGATAGTAGTTGCTCTGATGAAACTGTGTTGAAGGGCAGACTTGTGTCTGTACTGCCTGAGAGGTTGTTTCTTTTGCCAGTGTGTTTGACGCAGATGTTTCATCTCCCTTCAGTTCAAGTAAGACCTTGCTTTCTTCACTGAGCAGATTCAGGTCAATGACTGCATCATCAAGGAGAATGTTACATAATTTCTTAATGCTTGAATTATGCCCCTTAATTTTGTTTGATGGCATATTTTTAGATTGGAAGATACGTTAGTCGTGTTATTTGATTTAGTATTTTTTGTCTGATGTCTTCTTTTTTGCACCCTCAAACATGATCTTTTGGCTTTACGTGAGAGACGATGGTGTGCTTTCTCCGCACTTACATCTGTCTCATTGGTGACATTCAACTGCTGATCTAAAAGATCAGTAATTATAGGTGGACTGTCAGGAGAGTCTTGAGGGGGCGAATCTGCCATCTCTGATGCATTCAAGTCTGCATCGTGGGTGGCTGAACATTGGGGCTCTAAATGTGCCTCAATCAAAATGTGTTCAATTGCCGATATTCTGTTGTGCTGAAGTTTAGCAACCTCAACCAAGTCAATCTGAGGACTTGCTTGAGAATTCAGATTGTGGTTGAAGTTGTCTTGAACTACTTTGGCGTAAGATCTAGTTTGCTCATTTAATATATCAACAAGCTAATTGGTTTGCGTATGCTTTGAGGACACAGGGCCATCAACATTTCTTGTTTCATGGACGTCTTTGCGCAAAGTGAACACTCTTTCTGAATTGATATGAAATGCGTGGCAAGATTCTTGGCCAAGCATAAATTCTTCTATTTTATCATGTTTGGCAACAATATCAGCAATAGAAACTTTGAGTTCTCTAACTGCATAGTGTGTATGCTCATGGCCCTTGTCTAATAATTTGAGAATCCGAGATAATACAGGAAAGTTTTATATTTCATGGTTGTTTAAATCAATAAGAGATTCTTCCAGTGGAAAGAATGGCATGGATAATTGTGGGTGTTGTATGTCTGAGGTCTGTGTGTTGCTATTCTGAATATTGCAGCTGTGGGAGCAAGTTACTGGATCCTAAATCATCAGCAGATGGAGAGCTTGCCTTCATTATTGCAGGGCTCGAGCAATTAAGAGAAAATATACAGCTTGAGATTAAAGGTCCAGTTTGATGTGGAATGTTACATTTATGAAAATGTACTTGTTCACGAAAAGCAGATGAACTGGCCGCAGGGGTTGAGGGACCCAAAGATAGCTGAATTCGTTTAGCAAGTTCCGCCATTACCATGGGGGCAAGCTTCGAAGTGTCAGAAATTGGTGGTAAAATACCGTCTTGTGTATTGCAGAGAAAAGAAGTGTCATTTACTGCTGAGTTAAATATATTATTTGCAAAAGTTGGCATAGAGTCATGAACATGTTTTAGCGATAAAATTATCGGGGTAATTCATGGAATAAATGTGCGCCGAAATCAGTGGCGAAAAAGCCAGCGCACGTGTGCGAATCACACGCGTGCGATTCATGGAACGCCCTGAGCCTGTATTTTCCGGGATGTGCGCCAAATCTGCGCGTGGCACACAACGGTGCACGCAGCATTTCCACATCCCGAACGACGTGCGCGATGCGCACAGCGAAAGTGCACAACGTGCGGAACAAGGGACGGAACACGCAGAATGGGGAAAAACGCATGAAAATAAGGGCATAACTGGGGAAGTACCACTGGGAAGTACACGGAATTCCCACAAGCACGCAAACTACACATATTCATGGAATAGAATAGGGAAAACCTGTGCATGTCAAAACACACACACATGCACAATTACGTCCGCCACACGAAAGCTGGCGGAAGCGCCCTTGCGCAGCATACAAGTGCGTGCAAAAAACAAACAAGCATATACAGCTACAATGAATGTCCCATTCCTCGTAGCAGTGATCGTGGGACACCTTAGGAGGAGGAGAATAGCCAGGCCCCGCATTTTTTTGCCCATGACCAGACTTTTTGGGATGCCTGATGACCAGGTCTATGGTAGGTATAGGTTTCCACCTCATATCATCCTAGAGCTGGTCAGGGAGTGGGAGGATGAACTCACATCGCCCACCCTGTGCTCCCAAGCAATGAGCCCCTTGGAGAAGGTGCTCAATGTACTGCATTTTTTGGCCAATGGGTCATTTCAGCGGACAACTGCCATAGTGGGGGGTGTCTAACAGGCCACGCAGTCACGCTGCCTACACCAGGTGTTGGCAATCATCACTGCGCGCTCCTCAGTCCGCAGGCACTTATACATGCCCAGAATACCCGCAGAAAGGCATGCCGTGGTCCTGGACTTCTACAGGTGGGCACACTTCCCCAAAGTGCTTGGTGCCATAGATTGCACCCATGTGGCCCTGCGTCCACCAAGGGCCACTGAGCACATCTATCGAAACCGCAAGCACTGGCATTCCATCAATGTGCAGGTGGTATGCGATGCCAAGGGAATCATCACCTCTGTATATGCAAACTTCCCTAGGTCCACCCATGATAGTTTCATATTCAGAATGTCTGCCCTGAGCCGGGCCCTGGAAGCTGGGAAGCATGGCGACACATGGCTTCTAGGTGAGTACAAATGCCTGTGCATGTGCATACATGTCACACTTAGACAAATACACAAGCCCCACTAATGACAACTATTATCGCCCTTACCAGGGGACAGTGCCTACCCTCTGAACACCTATATGATGACGCCCATCATGCGGAACTCCACCACACCACCCCAGGTAAGATACAACGCAGCCCATATTGCAAGAAGGGCCATAGTGGAGTGCACATTCAGAGTGCTCAAGTCATGCTTCTGCTACCTTGACCGCTTTAGTGGACAGCTACTATATGCAACTCCAGTAGTGTGCAGGATCATTGTGGCAGCATGTGTCCTGCACAACGTTGCAACATGGCATGGCGTTCCAGTGGACATGGTGGTGCCCCCACATCCCCAACCACATGCACAGCCACTGCGCATGGGAGGGGAAAGGGCATGTGGCAAGGCTGCCCGTACCCAGCTTGTGGCCACATTTTTCACCTAAACTCCAACCCCTGCGGAGTGCACACAGGCCTGGCACATACCAGGTCACAATCGATGATGAGAAAGGGACAGTCAACTGTCACTACCTTACCACCCTGAGAATGCATTGTGTGCATCCCTAGCTACTTAAACACAACCAATCCCATGTGACCAAAGGGCACACATTCAAGGCATTCCCCCCACCCCCTCTTGCTAAATAGGGCTTGAAAGGACTGGTATGCCACCCAAACCCTCCCAACACTCATCAACCCTGACTGCCACCCGATACCATGGCATCTAACGTTAAAAAATCCAACCATATTCACAACACATGACACAATAGTCATGAAGTGCCATGTGAGAAATGTAAATAGGCACCAGACAACTATACCTCACATGGAATTGGAAGAAAGGAGTGACCAAAACCTCACGCCCTGAAAACGGTGCCACAAATGCATGCAACCAGTTGTTCAAGCAACAAAAGTCTGAATATCTTTTGCCATGCACACTAGACAATAGCAAATTTCCATATCAAACACAGCACACTGCACAGCACATTGAGTGTGCATTGCATTGGTGAAAACCCTTCTGCATCATTTCAAAAAATGGCATACAACCAAATATTACCCTGTCATGCATGTGCACGATTAATGACTCGGATTTGAACATGGATTGTCGTGACACAGCATGCATGAGAAGGCAATCTGGGTGCAATGTAGTTGGGGGGGTGTTGTCTAAGTGTATTCATCCATATGGACATGCCTAGAGTACATGCATGTGAAATGAAGTGAATGCCAGTGTCCCGTACACAGCACATATGAACATAGCACCAAGGACCCCCCTTTGTCTCAAACCACACCCATCCCCTGACATCTCAAAAGAAATCACTACATTGCATCAGCCATTGACCAGCAGAACATATCATGTACAGAGTACACCACATCGGCAATGGCAGACAGTGACCCATCACTAATTCATAGAAATCCATAAAATTACCAACACACACACTTCATCAAAGCGCATCAATGAGGGAGTGAATAAGGGAGAAGAACAGTACATTCCTAAATGTCCTTGAAACAGTCCACAGTGTGATAATGAAATAGAAAAGAAAAGTACATATTACAATTGCCTGGACCAATAAGGGAGAGTCTCTGGAGGGAATGTAACATAACTAGCATCAACATGCCTATCCCTGACGAGAATAGTCGCAGTGCAGGAGTCACATAAAGAGGGGAGTGATGGAAGAGGAGGGAAGAGGTGAGGAGAGTAACAAAACAAGTGACAAACTGTGGTAGGTCTACACAGAATCAACATAGTGCTGGGGATGCAGAGAGGAAAGACAGAAGGGAAAGGGGAAGAGATGACCTGTAATCAGTGGTGGAGGGACTAATGATCAAATTAACTGTCAAAATAGTACTTAAAATGGTGAAGGTGGGGTGCGGAAGGACGGAGGCAGAAGGGCAAATGTCTGCAAAGAACAAGCGCCTATGTATCACCATGGTCAATGGCAATTGGGGTAGTGGTTGAAAATGACAGCCAGAGTACAAGGAGGAGGCCAAAGGGTGGTGGAGAGGGAGAGGGTGGAGGGAAGGGAGGAGGGGGCCAAGCTCAAAATGACCAATGGGAAAGATGGTGAAAGAAAGCACACACAGGGGGCAGAGGGAAACCTGACGGCACAGGAGAGTAGGGGATGTGATGATGAGGGGGGAGAGACAGAGGGACACTGACAGGGGTAGGCGAGATGGGGGTATTCAAGTGACTGAGAAGGCATGTGGGCAGGTCTAGACAGGGCCACCTTAGTGGGCTTTTGAAAGTGGTGGCAAGCTCAAGCATCCTGTGGGAGGGGGGGAGCAGGTCCAGGACACAAACTGAAAATTTAAATGACAAACAATATAGTCATAACTCAGATGTCACATCCAAACACCAACCAGGGCTGGGAAATGTCCAAAGTGGTGCTAGCAAGGAATGGGTGTTTGTTGAAATGCGTGGTGAAAGGGGTAACTCGGCGTGCAGCCTTCATGTGGCATTTCAAAATCACTGTGTGAAAACTGTCCCAATTCAACATTCTCAGACCCTGACCCCTCCCACCATCAGTGTGTTGTATGCAGCCAAAGGGTGCATGGTACCAGTTACAGCAGGAAGTGCATCAACATAGACAGTCAATGCATAACAAACATCTCAAGCAACATGATGAAATGCACAGTCAGCTTAATACTCACCAAAGTTAAGTGCAGACATGCATTGGAGAACCCATCTGGAATACCCACTAGGGGTGTACACACAAGTAGAACTGCAGGCTGGCCACAGATATGATGGAAGCCCAATGCCCATGTGTGATATGCTGTTACACCGAGCCATCCTTGCGAGCCCATGGAAAAGGGAAGCAGGAGTAGGATATGTGTCAGGACCCCAAGCAAAACACATACACAAGACAAGCCTGAATGGGCCCAGCAGGAACACACAGTGGATGGCATCCAATGCCACAAAGCACCACACTGTCACATGTATGCACAATAGACAAAATAAAATTGAAAAAAAAGAATTCTAAAGAAAATACAAATTAATTCAAATAATCAATTGAAATAAAAAAATGAAAAGAGTAATGAAAGAAACAAAAGCAAAATCAATAAAATAGAAGAAAACCAGAAAAAAACATAACAAATAAAAAATGAAGTGGAATCATTGAAAAAGAACAACAAAATAACGGAAAAATTAAATAAAATGAAAAATGAAAATAAAAAGATAACATACTTACCAAAAACCACAAAATTCGGATGAAAAGCCAAAAATATTATCAGAATAAAAAGCGCTGAAAAAAAAAAGAATTTGCAGGAGAAAAAAAAGAATCAAACATGGCCATATATGACTAGGGGGGTGGGGATCCACCTAGGAGGAGGGAGGTACAGGGTGCACCGATACACCCACATGTGGAGATGTCGAGGTAAAAAAAAAAAATCACTGGGCTCAGCGCCTGCACAGCCCGACCTATGTGGGAGATAGGTTGTCATCGTCACCCTCTAGATCTGAATCAGAAGGTGGACATGGTGCAGTTGACTCACCGTGCCTAGCCACGTCTTGCCCCTCAATGGCAGCAAGTATGTGGGTCTGGTAAGCCAGGTCCTGGCAGGCAATGAGACTGAGGTCAGCATGCATTACCTCACGTGTCACACGTGCTTCCTCCTGCAGGGACTGATGTGTGAGATGGAGTTCTGCTTGCATGGCCTCACATGACAAACGGAGTGACTCCTGCCTTGCACGGAGTTCAGCCGAGATGGTTCTTTCAAGCTGTTCAAACCTGTCTTCTGTCCGCCTACTCTGATCCATCATGAGGTCAGCTAGAGTAGATAGGAGGGCTTGTTGTTCCACCCTCAGGGCCTCACGGTGTGCCTCTGCTTGAGCATTAAGTGTTTCACGCAGCACCAACATCTCAGCCCGGCGCGCCCTGTCATACGCCGTCATGCCCAGCGTGAGTGAGCGTCACGTGAACTGCATAGCCCGCTAATGGAGCACCATTTGCCTTACAGAGGGGTGGATGGAATGGGCCACACTTTCCATACCTTGAGCAATCATCTCAACTGCTCCCCCCTGTTGCTGTGCCATGGCAATCATGGAACGATCCCACTCAGTTGACCCTGGTGGCATACGGCCACTGTGATGCCGGACACCACAACTGCTGGGCCCAAGGAGCCGTGGTCCTTGCTGGGTTGGTGCCACCCAAAGCTGCAGGACTGCATCCCTCCCTCAACCTGATGCCCCAAGAACATGGCCAACTGGTGCCGAGTGTGACCGTGCACCCATTACCACCACAGGTGGACATTACAACCCTGCCTGGCTCCCTACTGCAGGTGTTACAGACAGAAGACCATCCGACACAGGATCACCTACCGCGACGACACGTCATGATGCAGATCCGGCTCAGCATAGAGGTCAGATGACACATCAGAGCCTGACTCAGAGTCAGCTCTTGACACGATGACCTGAAGCACCTGTGGGTTCTCGTGGGCTGCCACCCCACGACCACCACTGGTGCCTGGTTGGTCATGTGAACTGACCACCGTGTCTGGGATGACATCTTCATCCTCTGCCGCCAGTGCGTCATCACCTGCAACATAAAAAAGAGAAACAAGAACACGCATGTCAGTAGCACATACCACACACATACAGTTCACAACATTGACAGACAAATAATGTCACAGGCAAATCAAATTCCAACATGCATTCAGTAGCATTGCAATGCAGGGCCATCCCAAAAGCAGTAAAGGATGTGTGCAAAATGTGAATGCAACACATGTATTGCATGTTGCACATCTCCTGCATCACACACAACCTCTAGAGGGCATACATCCAATGCCAAAATGAGAGATGGTAAAAAATAGTCAGCACCTAGCATAAGCATGTCTTACCACACAAATAGACACAGCTAGAAATGTAACCAAACACACCATTATACATGCAACATGCATGTTCATGTGCAGCACTCAACTACAATCAACTATGCACAGTACATGTGTCACAGGAGGCACCTACGCTAGTGCATTTCCATACTGTGATGGGAGGGACATGGGTACATACATGTCAGGTCAACATCATACAGAACCATCAAGACTGCAGTCATACACAAGTGGCTCAGAGCTCAAAACATCAAAGGGAGGGGAAAGAAGGGAGAAAAGGAATTCAAAGCAACTATCATACTGGGCACAGCGACATACAGAACACACTAGTGCATGGAGAAGGGATAAAGGGTTGAAGACCCAGGAAGGGGGAGAAGGGAAACGTGCCAAATAGAGGAGACCAAAGAAGGAAAATGAAGTCCATTGAGAGAATGTCCATTCTAAAAGTGGGAGTGCAGCCAGCAAGTGGCAAGTGCAAGATGTTTTGGACATGGCAAATCTGATGAGTGCAGACAAAGAGTGCTGGACTGTATGGGGACACGCACTGGACCCATTGATGTGGGAGGCCTGTAGGCAGTGCAGCAAGGAGGCAGGGTGAGCAGGTACCTGATTCAATGGACAGAGTGTGTGCAGGGGCACAGTGCCAACATAGGAAACTGTTCAGCTGGGTAGAAGAGGGGCTAATGCAGGAGCAAGTAGGAAAGTGTTGAGGTGCTTCCAGAAGCAGATATTTCTCTCCTCAAGATTCAACGTGGCCAGTTGGCTGTTCAAAGGTGAGCTCCCAGCAGTACACGCAGATCTGCCCTTACCTTATTTATTCAAGTAACGACTGACCTTGAGGGAGAGTGGTGTAGAGGAGCAAAGGACTCAAGAGCGGTGGAATTGGTAGAGGGATTGTTGAAGGTACTTTCTACCCAGTCCCAAAAAACCTTGTGCACAATGCAGAGGGTCTACAGTAACATCCTTGCATCCACTGGTAGCCAATGAAGGGGTAACAGAGCTGGAAAGATAGGATCCCAGGGCTTGAGGGCAAGCACAGGTGTTGCATTCCTGTACTGGATTAGTGGTGGAGGGTGCAGGCAGGTCGAACATTGAAAGAGACTGTCACAGTACCCCAACCTTGAATGACCCAGAGCTTGACAGACTGTGAGCATGTAGGAGAATGTGAGGGAAGGTACAGTACCCTTGAGGAGGTGGAGCAAGAAGTTAATCCATTCCAAGATATGTCACAAATGTGTGGTTGTAAAAGGGATGTGTTGAGTCGGAGGTGACCCTCAGGTTCTTGGCCTTGCAGGTGGAGGCAGGAGGAGGGCCAAGTGGGGCTGGCCAGAGATTGATGGCAAAGGATGGCAAAGGTGCACCGATGAGGAGGATGGCAGTCTTGCTGGCATTCAGACAGAGACCATTGGTAGTACACCAAAGGCAAATGCCCATGAGGCTATCAGAACTAAGGGAGTGACAAGAGGTGGCCAAGGTCAGAAATTAGTTGGTTGCCATCAGCATAGCACCGGATCTTGTACGAAAAATGATAATGAGGTAGACAAGAGCTGCCACTTGCAGTACATGAATTGGGACTGAGAGGTCAGACCCCTGGTGAACAACACAGGTGGTGAGGGAGATTGAAGATAGGAAAGAGCCTACTTGTAGATGAGCGGGTCACACATGCCAAACACACATGTCATTGATTTGCACGCATCAATACTCACCAGATGATGCATCATAATCCATCCTCTCTCCCACTCCATGGATTTGTTCTTCTGGGATGAACTCTGAAGCGATCTCCTCATGCTGAGTGAGTTCATCCTCTTCTGGTGGTGGCCCACCACCAGAGACATGGTGTAATTGGAGGCACACTTTTGTTTAGCACTGCGTCTGAGGTCATTCCAGCGCTTGTAGCAGTCCTGAGCTGTGCGCACCTGGAATCCCATGGATGTCACACCATCCGCGACATGCTGCCAGTGGACCCAATGCTGGTGATGCGTTGTATGTCACTTTGCGCCCACAAGCATATCACGTTGGTGTTCCGACACGTAGTCCACAAGGAAGTCCAGTTCCTGATTGCAGAAAGGCTTCTTCCTTGATGTTGCGGAGGCCGGAGCCGTATTTGGGGTCCCAGCCTCTTGTGCAGGAGCACGCTTCGTTCTTTTGGATGGTGGTACTGACCCTGAGGGGGCAATGTGGCCCTGATCAGTGGGGGCAGTGGCGCTGGTGGACTGGACCAAGGCAGTGGGTGTTGGTTTGACGACAGAAGGTCTTGCTTGGGTCTGAGTCACTGCCGGGGTAGTGTTGGCTGCATCTGCACATGCAGTTACCACCACCCGGCTGCTTGAGGCAACAGATGTCAGAACTGTCCCAGATATGTGTGCCACAGTCACAGCCACAGAGGACGCACATGAGCCCACCCTCCGGACAAGATGGAAATTGTCCTGGGAGTCCTCCTCACACAACGAAACATGCGCTGCCTGACCCAGAGCCTGGGTGGAGGTGTCCACAGCTGCACCTGCAGCTACCACCACCGGTGGGACTATGACAGCAGATGTAAATTGCTGTTGGGTGATATGGGCGCCAGGTTGTGATGCAACAGCCGCATCACCGGGAACCACAGGGGGTGGTAGCATGTCTGCACCAGCACATGGCTGGGCATCCCATCACAGAGGGGCACCCCTGCCTCTTCCACCCCTGTAGCCACCCTGGCCACCCTGGACTCCCCGTCCGCCCTGGTCTCCGCGCCCACTTGCCCGACCATGTCCAACCCTTGGAGGACGCCCAGCTTTGCCGCCCAACGATGGCACTGATGGAAAATGGGCTGTGGGAGGTTCACTCAAATATTGTCCTGGGCAATTGGCTAAAAGGGGGCAGGGTACTTGATGGTATAGGTACCCAAGTGCCCCTACAAGGCTGTCTGTGACACCTGGGGAGAAATGATAGGTCACGCAACGCTCAGGCACCCCCAAAAAGAAAAGAAAAAAAAATGGAAGTACATGAAATAGAAAAAAAAAAGAAAAATATGTGCACGCGACCCCGGTAGCCCACGTGCGTGAATATTACCTCCAGCAGTACGGTGTGGCACCCAGGAACACAAAAAACATATACGCGTGGAACACGCAGGCTACTATGACCTCTAAACGGTACGCAGGCATGGGGGGAACCACAGTGGGTAAAAAGCGTATGCAACTCACCGTCTGACTTGCGTGAAAAAAAAACAAAAGCACATGAGCTTGTGCAAGTAGGCAACACCCCACCAAAAGAAGAGGTACGGACTTCAGATGCTGTGAAGTAATCGTGTGTGATTCCAGTAGAGTAAACACACGCATCGGTCTCCACGAACAGCACGTTAAGTGTTTTGCTGGCCCACACTCACCTTTATCCCATGCAGAGAGCAACACCCGTGCACGTAACATCACATACGCGCTTACGCGCTTCGGCCCTTTCCTCGAATTACACGCATTCACACGCAGACCTGATTTGTTTGCACATGCGGATGCACCCGTGCTGAGGGAAATGCCCGCGCGTGTCACGTCACATACGCACTTACGCACTAAGGGCCTTTCCTCGAATTACACGTTGACATTTTTTCATGTGCCAAATCACTCCATATCAAGCTGGCCACGCGACAACACACGGAAGACCATGCTCCTCCCCAGAAGGCCGAATTACTGCCCCCATAGAGACCTGAGGAGACTCCCACCTGCCATCTGCTGCTGCCTGCCTGCCTGCTGGCCACGTGCCCTGCTATTTGGTGCCTGCACGTCAGCCATCTGCAGGGGTCCAGTTGCTGTGACCACCCCTGCTGGAACAGAAGACTGCCGACTGAAGTGCCATCGCTCCACAGCCCAGCACCAGGACCCTGTTTCCCACCCACACCTGCCTCGGGGGTTTCCATGTCAGGGGAAACAACATCAGACACCACTGGCAACCCCCAGCCAGAGAGGCAGAGGGCTACCAGCTTCAGTGCCGCAGAAGTTGGTATCCTGGTGGAGCAAGTCCTGGTGCATTATGATGCCCTCTTCGGAACACCATGCACCAACAATGAAGGATGGAAGAGGATCTGGAAGGACATCATGGCTGCCATCAACATGGAGGGGGTGGCAACCCGCGACATGGCACATGTTCAGAAGCGCTGGGAGGACTTCAGGTCCAGGACCCTCAGCAAGGCCCGACACCTCTTGGAGGCAGCGCATGCAGAGGGGTGCCGGGACTGCCTTACCAACAACCAGATGAGGGTATTGGAACATATACGCCCAACGCTCCAACTCCAGGTCCTTCAGAGGCAGTCCCGTCTGGAGTCGAGCGGTAAGTGTCCATGGGTACAGATTGGACGCAGTGCATGTTGAGGTGTGCCAGGAGTGTGCAGCTTGGACATATGTCTGGAAAGCCCCATGTATGGATGTGTATGTGCGGGGGGGGAATGTGTGAGTCAAATCATTGGTGTATGTGTTCAAATGCATGATGCACGGATGCATGTGGTGATGCACACATGTTTGCATTTCTGTGTATGTACTGTGGGATGCTTGTGATGTGACACATGGACGCTGGTTCCTCCTTCATGTACGTGCACAGCATACATGTGCGTGTGTGTTTGACATGTGTGTGAATGTGATACGCCATGGATGCATGTAACAAAGACATGTAGGAGTCTGATTGGCAGATGTGCATAGTTGCCAATGATTTCACTGTGACAGGTGGTGGAGATGTACAGATGCCTGTATGTCTGGTGGCGTGTGGCATGTGTTCGGCAATTCCCGTGTTGCATGTGACGTTAGGCTAACCTTCGGATGCTCAATCTGTTGTATGTGTATGGATGTTGCTGCCTGCTGCAACATTCCTGTTAATTTGCACATGTGTGTGGGTTCAAATGATATGTGTGTTGGGGAGTGTGATGCCATCTGCGAAGTTTGACACTGCCACTCATGTGCAACTGTCATGTGTGTATCAGACCATTCTACAGTGCCCTGATGCCTGTGTTCTGTCTCTCCCTGTCTACAGCATCAACTGATGAAGAGGGCGGAGACGGTGCTGTAGAGCACAGCGGCAGGGATCCCACTGCCAGCTGGAGACCCAAGGCCCAGCTCCCCTCCCTGGTTGTCATCTTTTCGGGAGTGACAAGTCTGGTGCCGCGTCCGTGGCCGCAGCTGCCGAGGGTACGTCCAAGAGGCGGAGGTCAGATGTGGACTCCTCGGCAGCAGAAGGGGCAGCTGAGCCCCCACAGGGGTCTATGGAGGAAGATGGCACGGAGTAATCCAGGTTGGTGGTGGGTTTGGTTGAGGAGGAGGCCTTAGAAGGCCCTTGCATGGGGTTTGGAGGGGGTCATTCCACTGGTGCTAGTGGTGCAGTCCAAGGGCAGGGACAGGAGGTAGCACAGGCCACCACGGAGGTGCCTGTGTGTAATCCTGTCCCTGATCATGTGACTGCATCATCCCGCACCAGCAGGGATGCCTTCGTCCAGACCCATTTTCAGGGCCCTGGCACAGAACATCAAAGAGTGAGCCGTAGGACATGCCCGCCACCTTTGTACATAGTTCTCTAGTGTTAGGTTTCCTTTGTTTTTTATTTTTATTTTAGAGTTCATGGACTTTGCTCCACATTATGTACATAGTTTCTTTTGTAGGAGTTCTGGTAGGTTTCCTTTGGTATGGGCATCATGGACCCTTTGGACCTGCAGTGTATATAGTTCCCAAATTGTACCTACTTTGGTTATTTTAACATCCCATGGATCAATGGTTTTTCCTGGATTTTTTAGTGTACTTTACTTTGACATTTGAAATGGACCACTTCCCTTTTTTCCTCTTGTGGATTTTTGTATTACATTGGATTTTTCTTTTTTTCTGATTTCATTGTCTCTTAATTTACAAGTTTGAATTCATAATATGTTTTTTCAATACGATTTGCAATACATTTCATATATCTTAATTATTGGTGTGGTCTACTCTCATTGGTTTTGTGCATTTCTCTATGAGCATTGACTCAGTCATGTGTTGTTGCCACTGTGTGGCTCTGTTGTACATTTATGCATGGCCATGGTGGTTCTTTTGAGGCCAGCAGGCCCCGACACATGGCCCACCAAACAACATGTCCTGACAAAACAGACCCATGTTCCTAATGCCAACCCTATTTCCCCTTACCCCCAGTACAAGCATCCACAGAACCCACTCCCAAATTACCCATGCCATGACAGTCTTAAATGGACCACCATGCCCATGCAGGAATGCACAGCAGAGCCACACAGTGGCAACACATGACTGAGGCAAGGTTCATTGAGACATGCGCAAAATCAATGATAGAACACAACACCAATCTTGAAGTTAGGAAAAATGTATTAAAAACATTATGAACTGACATTGATGAAATGAAACTTGAAAAGCAATGTTCAATGAGAGTAATTAAATAAAGAAATTGTTGATCCAATGAAGAAACAAAATAATACGTCATGTTGGATGAAAAAGTGGTCCATTGCCAATGTCTATTAAAAAAACATAATCCAAATTAAAGAAAACCATTGATCCATGGGAACATTTATGTACAAGTCGGCAACTATATACAATGGAAGTCAAAATGGTCCATGATCCTCAAACAAAAGGAAACCTATAAAAATGTCCTATGAAGAATGAACTATATACACAAAGTGGAGCAATGTCCATGAACTCCAAAATAAAAGAAAAAACAAAGGAAACCTAACACTAAAGAACTATGTACAATGGCGGCAGGCAAGTCCAACGGCTCACTCGTTGATGTTTGGGGCCAGGGCATCATCGAACTCCACGTCGATTTCCCGGAGGCGGGCCTCTTCCCTGGCCTCGAGGTCTCGCAGGGATGCAGTCATGGCCTGTTCCAACTCCCTGTGAGTTGCCTCGAGGCACTCAGCCTACCTCAATGCCCTGCGCATGGAGTTCTCCACCCTGACCACAGTGAGCCGTGCCTCCTCCGCCCGCCGCCGCTCCGCATCTATCCGCTGGCCCAACTGCTGCCACACGGAAGACACTCCCAATCCAGTGTCCTCCTGCCCTCCGGCCAATGCCTGCCCCTCTGATGTTGATGGCCGCGAGCCATGATGCCTCCCACGCTGAGCCTGCCGCTGCCTCTGACGCAACTGCCTCTGCCAGCATGACGGCATCCGGGATGATGGAATCCACCGGCACCATCGTGCATGTGCCCTGCCCGATGATGCCGGCACATCCCCCATCCGCTGGGGTCCAGTTGGTGGGGTGTCCACCCCTGCTGGACCTCCAACTCCCGACTGTGGCAGGGATGGTATCTCCACCAGGCTGGCTGCGTTGGTTGGGGCAAATTCACAGGGGGCGCTGGTGGCATCTGGGCCAGAAGATGGAATGGAGAACGACTGGCGTATGGTGTGCACAGAGGAGGAGAGGGCTGCAAGTGTGGCTGACACATGGAGGAAACCCCCCACCATGTACCCTCCCAACTGGGCTACGTTGGCATACAACTCTTTGTGTTGATGTGCTTGGTCCCCCCGGGAACCACATCCTCACAAATGTCACTTGTGCGCAACGAGACACCAATCAGGACAACTCCATCCGGTCACGGGTCTCCTCGTCCGCAGGTAGAGGAGTGCCAGATGACATGGACCTCCCCTCTACCTGTGGACGGGCCCGGGACGGGGCCTCCCTGCTGGTGCATTGTGATGAAGATACAGTGTCAGGGACAGAGACATGCACAGGCACCTCCGCAGCGACCTGTGCTGTCTCCTGTCCCTGCCCCTGGACTGCACCACTTGCACCAGTGGTACCACCCCACCAGGCCCCATGTGCGGCTCTCTAGCAGCCTCCTCCTCCTCTATGCCCACCACCAACCTGGATGGCTCTGCATCGTCTTCCGCTGTTGCAAGCCCCTGTGGGAGCTCATCCGCCCCTTCCGCTGCAGCCGTAGTGGCAGAAGCCGCACCAGTCCCCTCGCCTCTAGATAATGGTCTTTCCTGGAAGGGTGAAAGGCCGGTGGAAGCATCCTTGCCATTTTCCTCCACAGCGCCGTCAACGCCCTCTTCTTCACTCTCCTCTTCACTTCACTTCACTTCACATTGAACACAAGCATCAGAGTACTGAACTATAATCGGTATACCCCCGACACAGTGGATACAGGGATGACTAGGCTGTATCAGTGAATCAACACATCATCACCAACATGTGTCATGCATCCATGGCGCACATACTACTTAAACACACGGACATGTACATCATGCATGTCCATGACAACAGCACACATCTCTCACACCCAAAACATGTCAAATTACAGACACAGGCATGCATACATGTGTGTGTTCCGCATGCTGCTCCGCATTATTCATTGTTACACATGCACCATCCATGTGGGTCACGCCTGACTGGACTCACATGTGGCACCATCATGTCCCTGCACACACACATCCAAACATGACCCATTTCACACATGCAGCCAAGTAGCTAACTACCAGCACACTGCAACATGGACTTTTTTAAACGTGAGTGCATGGCCACTTACCGCTCGACTCCAGATGGGCCTGCATCCTGAGGATCTGGTGGTGAAGCACTGGGCAAATGACCCTCATCTGCTGGGTGGTAAGCTGGCCCTGGCTTGAGGGTCCTGGACTTGGATTCCTCCCAGCTCTTCTGGACGTGTTTGATGTTGCGGGGTGCCACCCCCTCTGCGTGGATGGCACCCACTATGTCCTTCCAGATCCTCTTCTGTCCTTCCTTGTCGGCATGCGATGGTGTAAAGAGGTCATCATAATGCCCCAGAACTTGCTCCACCAGGATACCAACTTCATTTTCACTAAAGCTGGTAGCCCTCTGTCTCTCTGGCTGGGGGTTGCCACTGGTACTGGAAGGTGTTGTGTCGGACATGGCAACCCCCGAGGCAGGTGTGGGTGGGAAACTGGGTCCTGGGGCTGGGCTGTGAAGTGATGGTACTTCAGTCAGGAGTCTTCTGTTCCAGCAGGGGTGGTCACTGCAACTGGACCCCTGCAGATGGCAGATGTGCAGGCACCAAATGGCAGGGCACGGTGGCAGCAGGCAGCAGCACATGGCTCGTGGGAGGCTACCTGGGACTCTGGGGGGCAGTAATTCAGCCTTCTGGGCAGGAGCATGGTCTTCTGTGTGTTATCGCGTGGCCAGCTTGACACGGAGTGATTTGGCATGTAAAAAAACAGCACGTCAGCATGTAATTCGAGGAAAGGCCCTTAGCACATTAGCGCATCTGTGACGTAACATGCGTGGGTTTTTCCCTTGACAACAGGTTGAAGGTCCCACGTGGGATTCCATCGCTCTGTACGTGCTTTTCGTGGGATGCGGTACGTGAATTCCGAGGGTGCGCATGGACTTTTCCACACGTTTTGGCTGGCGCAAGCAAGGTATGTGTATTCCGAGGGGTGCGCGGTGATTTTACACGCGTTTTCGCTGGCACGAGCGGGGTACGTGTATTCTGAGGGGTGCATGTGGACTTTTACACGCGTTTATGATAGCACGAGCGGAGTACGTGGATTCCGAGGGGTGCGCAGGGAGTTTTCCACATGTTTTCGATAGCGCAAGAGGGATATCTGTATTCCGAGGGGTGCGTGGGGAGTATTCAACGTGTTTTTGATAGCGCGAGAGGGGTACGTGTATTCCAAGTGGTGCGTGTGGACTTTTAGATGCGTTTTTGATAGCGCGAGCAGGGTTGTGTATTCCGAGGGGTACGTGTGGCCTTTTCCACGCGTTTTCGATAGCGCGAGCAGGGTACGTGTATTCCGAGGGGTGCGCATGTAGGAGATTTGTACGATATTTTTGGCGATATTTTTGGCGCACGGGGCGGGATTGGAGGCGTTACTGGCGCTGCTGCAGGGACCCTACACCGCTCTGCGCCACGGCTGGTCATGAATGTTGAAATCCATGAATGCACTGTGCGTTGAAATGGGTTTTGGCGCACGCGGCTGGCACAGACTGCCGCACGCACACTCTGTGCGACAGCCGCGTGTGCCACTTGTGCGCCGAATTCTATGAATTACCCCCTATATCTTTAGCTTTAGTTACAGGAACTGCCTCTTCAGGAACAATTGCATTTGTAGACATTGAGAGAGGGGAATGAGGACTTAATGAATTCTCAATTAAATCCACAACCTCAACATGAGGGGTGATGCTAGTGACATGAGGGGTTTCTGTGAGAATTAACGAGTCAGGATCTAACATGCTATGAGTACTTTGCGGTGGCTGGAAATAGTTGTTTTTGGGGCAATGTCAGAGAGACGTTTGCCACTCCTCAGTCTTCTGTCCATTTTGACTTTAAGAAGCAACAAAGAATGGCTAAGCAACTGATAGCACGGCCACCTGATTCTTTGAAATAATTTACCAGCGTATATACCAAAAACAAAAATGTGTCTTTATGTGAGAGATTGGCTATATGAGACACGTCTTTATGTAAAGAAGTGACCGTACAATGCCGTGGGTAAATTACCCCATACGAAAAACAAAAAGCAGTTCAACAGATATTCAGAGTCAAAGTGCGTGAAAGAACACCTGATAATGTTTCACCTTTACATAAGAACTTTGCAAAAAACAACACGTAGCAAATGGTTGGAAACACTCATGTACGCCCAGTGCAACAGATGACTACAAGATAGTAATCCTGACAGATCTCAATGTTTCACTTGAATCGTCTCTTAACCAGTTGAAAGAGCAGCACACACGTGAGAATGATTGCATGCGTATTTAACTGAACAAAAAAAATAGAAAAAAAGGAATATAATGCTTAATTGTAAGCCACGAGCCACCAGAGCTCAAACTGGCTCTAACAGGCACTTCCTGGGCACTTCCGGGGCACGCGCACAGGGACCCGTGCCCGTGCCCTTTGTAGAGAGTCTGCCGAGCAGAGCGGGTGGGGCCAAGTGATCACTGTAATAACAAAAATAGAAATAATAACAATACGTATAGTCCATGTCCAGGATGTCACAATCTGCAATCTGCAAACTCCAAGTTGATGTAGAGAACGCAGTGTGTCTTGCAGGCACATCAGTCAGAAAGCACACCGAAATGCAGCTCCTTAGATGGCTCCATCCAGGCTCCAACCATGCTTTAACGGGCGCTTTCTGGGCACTTCAGGGGCGCGCGCACATGGGCGCATACCCGTTCCCTTTGTAAAGAGTCTGCCAAGCAGAGGGGGCGGGGCCAAGAGATCACGTGTCTTGCAGACCCATTAGGTAGAAAGTTAGAAAGCACATGGAAATGCGGCTCCTTAGATGGCTCCAGCCAGGCTCCAAGCAGCCTCCAACCAGGCTCTAACAGGCACTTTCTGGGCACTTCCGGGGCACACAGTGTGGAATACCTTTTTTTACTCTATCAAAATTGATTCTAAATTATAAAAAATATATCTACATTGCCATTTCATAACTTCTTTCATAATTTGGTGTGCGTCCTTTTTCTGGCCTCCTACACACCTATGAAGATAATGACAATCTTCTTAAGAATACCATACAAAATGAAAAAAAACAGGTACAGTTTGATGACTAAAAATAATACATACCTGTCACACCAACAGTTTCCTGCATTAATCAATTAAAGACTGTCATTTAAAATTCTTGACTATCTTGAGTATTTTGAGAAAATTGTTGATTTCCACTTGCAACCCCTACTACATTTCGAATTGACATTGCTGAATGCATACTGTGTGGGTTTTCATCTAAAGATGTGTTAAGGAATGAAAGTTCCACACATAGCTGCTTCTCTGCTGTGGAAGCTATTCCTGGCATAAATGGTGTAATTTGAAACAACATACGCAAAGCTGCATTAGAATAGCAGATTCTATTCATTTTGACGCTTAAGAGGAATGATTTTATTACAAGGTAGTTTCACTGAATCCTTATGTTTCCCAGCTAAGAGCTTAGCAGGTTCAAGTATATGGTTCAGGTGACGAGCATACAGTACACATAACTTAATATAGCCTTCATTGCAAGAAATGTCAGCTGTCATTTTTCTTTCATCAAAGTTTATTAAAAATAACCCTTCTATATGTTTAACACGTGAGAAAAGCTAAATATGACATTCCATCTATAAATACTGTATGCCCAATGCCAATAAGTGCTGCTTCTAAAGTCAACCCTTTGGATTTATGAATAGTTATTACATAGGCAGAGCACAAAACTTTGCTGTTTTCACAAAGGAATCCTTAAACAATCATTAAACAAGTATGAAATGTGCAGCAGTCAGAGAAATCAAATGAGTTTGTTCCACACAATCAAACTACACTTCAACAGGTTCAATGTTTGTACTATGAGGAAAAGTATGAAATGCAATCACTCTTCCCATCGCTCCATTAACTAGACCAATTCCTACATTCAATTTCCTCTTTAACATTGCTTGTGCATTGATGTACAGTTTTAAAACTCCTTCGAGACCTGCTGTTTTAGAAATTGAATTCTCTAGTTGACCTAATCAAGCTTTTGCTCTATTATAAAACTGTAAAGGCATAAGATGACCATCTAAAACATCACACAATTTTATCTCCGCAATATTTTGCTGCTCTGACAGCAGCATTGTAGCTTTAAACTTGTTGTACTCCGAAAGTGCGCACATCAAAGCAGAACAAGAAATATTTATTTCCTTAAGAGTCAACATGACATCAGAAGGACTGCAATCTGCATAAAACATGTTAACAATAAGTCTTCCCTTTAAGACTGCCTACAGATTTTCCTCAAGGACACCTATACAAATTTCATTAAGCATTTCTGCATGCTCCAAGGCTGTAGATTGCCTCATATTAACGGTAAGTTCCTGGAATTCAAAACAATTCCAAAGGTAAAAATGACCAAAACATCCTATACTTTTTTGACTGTCTTTAGATTGCAGCATTTTAAAAACTGTAACAAATCTCCAAAAAACAGAACATGTTTACCTCTAAACGAAACGTAGTCAGTTTTCAAAAACATCTTGCATTTGCAAGTGAATGAAAGCTAGCATCAAGTTAGACACCATACCTACTTCATCTCCAATCAAGGTATTCAATTTTCAAAGAATGTTTCCTACTTCTTGTGGGGCACTTGATACAAGTTTTCATTACTCTAGTTTGTTGCCATGCTCCACTGGTAACATCAACAGGCAATGCAAATTAGTACCCGGCGAGAGTCAAGCAGAATGTAACACCTATTCTGATTGGCCCTCATCGGGTCGTTACCTGGCTGAGAATTCCTCGATTCTCGGCCAGGATTCCAGCGGCTTTGTCCACAGCGGGGGGCGTGGCAGCCCCTCAGCCAATGAGGAGGCTTGAAGCGGGACCATCCCGCTGCAAGCCTCCACATGGCTGGAGGCTGCCATCATCCCCCGCCGGTGATTCAGGTACATTTTTTTTTTTACATTTATTTTCCCTCCCTCCTTCCACACCCCCACAACCCCACTTACCTTTTTTCTGTTGTCTTTCAGGAGCTCTCGATGGCCGCCATGGAAAGGGAAAACAGACTCTGTTTTCCCTTCCCGGTGGCCCTTTTCTGTGTTGTGTTTTTTTTTTCTGTCCCAAAACGCTGTAGCGTTTTGACACAGAAAGAAAGCTTTTAGTACTCTGGTCTCTGGCTTGGGTACTAATAGCAATATGCCTCTCGTGGAGGGGGCATTACTGAGTCTGGTAATGCCCTGGGGCCTTCGTTAAGGCTCTCGCTTTGCTCAGGCTTATGACTATGGGCGCCGGGTATTACCTGACTCGTAATGCCCCCGCCGCTCAGGGCATATTGCTTAAGTAACACCTCCTACATTACATGCTGCTAAACCTGTTGGATCAGTTACAATGCACGGCAAAGAGGAATCCGTAACATTTTGGATCATATCTCTTATTGCATCAATTAAAAAAGAGATACCTGTTCCTGCTTCACCACTAACATACGATACAGGTTTGTATTGCACACAAGAACATTCATGCTTGCCATGCTGCTAACCATGAAAGAACCTATCTTTAATTTTATAATAAACGTTTTGCTCTACATTATGTTTAGTAACTATTTCATCAGAATTCGCACCTGCAACATTACTTAGTTACATTTCACTTTCTACTTTCTCTATGGCAAGCTCAATGTCAGTTTTAATAATTGTCTCACCAAGCACATTTTGACTTCCTGCTGCCGAATCTTGACTTCCATCAGGAGACTCTTTTGCCAGTTCAGCTGCCAAAATTTCTTCTTGACATAGTTCTTTCTCCAGTAACTCCAAGTATTGGTCACATTTTGTATATGTAATTAAGCTTTTTTTTTGTTGCAAAAAATGATTCTTCAAAAGTTTCAAATCTTCCAAGAAAATCACTCTCTGCACACCGTGGGAAGACCAACTGCAAAAGACAAAAATAAAATACTTCCTTTTTCTCAGTAGTTTGGCAAGAAAATGTCATGTGGTTAATGAGGCTTGCCCTTTCATGTCTCACTAGACAACCAGTATATTCATGTACTCTAAACCGTCCTCTTTCACTGTTTGCTTCAATATTTTGATATGAGTAGCCTTGTGCTACTTCATATAAACAAAGATCCCCAACACTTCATATCAATTTACATACTATGCATCAGTCAAGTTGGTTTTCAGAATCTCTGTACTATCTGGTACTGCTTCAGCTAACTGCTCAATTTCACTCAAAGGCTTCAGGACCCGATTTCTACTACCAGCTCATCCAAGACTTAATCAAAGTACATTGATGCTATGTCCATAGAGAGGCAAACAAGTTATCCGATATGCGGCCTCGTAGCTACCACACTCTCGATGTGAAAGCATCTTCAGACCAAAGCTTAATCATTTCTGACTAAGAGTTACATATGCTGATACAGCCCCCATACATCAGCTTTATTGCTCTTTTCAGCTTTTGCCATGTATGTTGTAATGAGCAACAGCTGTTGTATCATCAGCAATAAACTGTTCACCAGTATTTGCTTTCCATAGCTGAGCAATGACAGGATTGTAATCATTAATGAATTGGCATTCCTTACTTCAGTTTAAAAGATAGGTATTTCCTGGTGATTTACCAGTAACATTTTGTCGAACAGATGACATTGAACTATTCACTCGACCAACTAGTGTCTCAGGCCTTAAAAAAGCCAAATCTGCACTGAGTGTAGTACTTGTCTTTACTTTTGTATTTTCTCTGAGAGTACTTTCCACATGAGTGCCTTTGAAACCTTTACACTTTGTCCCATAGATCAGCATTCACATGCTCAGCAGGAATTGAACAAGTAATATATTTTTCAATAAACTCAATCACACAGCCATCCCTTTCTTTACCAAATTGAAGAGCATCTTTAATCCACAACAGCAAATAAACATGTGTAGCCCCACATGCCTGGTGCTCTTTCCTCCCAAACAAAAGTTCCACAATGTCTAATGCACCATTTTCTTTTTTACATATAAAGTGTAACATGGCTACAAATCTGTGATGAAAAAACCATAATAGACTTACAGGGTCTATAGAACACAATTCTCCTTGTGCCATATGTTTATATCTTCTTTTTGTGTACTACTTCACAAATCCACTCGGCAAGATCATCCCAACAATACTCAGCACAGCCTAAAGTCACAAACGAAGTTGGAGGTCTCAAGTTTCTGATCATGCATCTAACCTCAGAGTGTCTCCTATACCAATATGTCTTGGTTCCTCTCTTTGTAGCAAGAACATTGGTAAGTTTACCCTCTAAAACCTCTTTTTTCAACAGCATAACATAATGTTGAAAATTCACTTTCATACAATAAATGAAAAATATATTCAACATTGGTGGGAAATTGTGAATCTTCAGAAGCAGAGATTTGGAGCTTCCGATCATCCAATCTTCTTCCTGTACCAGTAGGAAAAAATATAGGGTAACAACAAGCTTCCAACATCTTTTCCCAAACACTGATTGGTGCACCTTTCGTTGCTTTTATTTGATACAATGCTAAACCACCTCCCATCACTTCCCATGATTGTAATGGATGAATAGTGTAATGTTCAAACAAACTATTCCCTTCTGCAACAGATAGAAATTGGAATTGACCTTCACTGCTTTTCTTTGTTGACTCAACATCAAGCATAGACAAGTCTGGTACAGTCAGACTGCCATTGTATAAATCATTGTGCTCCAATAGCAACGCCAATGCTTTTTTCACTTTTCCAATATCTATAAACTGTTGCCAAGGGCTCTTATCTTTAGTGGCAACACAATTTACTAAAACAAACAAAGAATCTGCAATATCATGCATCACTCGCAGATTGTTCAAAGGTTCTTCCAAATTGAGAGGTAAATACACAACGTTTTCTCTCACACCTTACACTAATGATTTTTTAGGAAGATTGACATCTATGTCTGGAATTAAAAAAAAAAACTTGGAAAGGATGAACAGTTTGCAATGCAATCAATTCAAACATATTCAATGTTTGAAGCGCAGAAGAGATATTAGACACTACCATGTCATTCAAAACCCTTCTAGCAGGAATACTCCTTTGATTATAAAACCCTACACAGTGTCTACAGATATAAATTGCCTCTCTTGTGTCATATCTTTCTTCTGCAAACAAATACAGATAAAGTTCTTTCCAAACATCCTTTACACTGTGTTTAACTTTGTCCTCAATGAACACTAGTTGCACTTGAGACTTACAAAAGGTGTGCCGACAAGATACACAAACAATGTCCGGTCTCTCAGTAGATGACAACTCAAACATTGTAATACTTATTTTATACTGTTGAAAAATCTGATCCTAGGAAAGCATAGGGTAATCTTTTCCACTTCCTGTGACTGTTTCATCTTCAAAAAACACATAGGCGGTCATAACAAGGTTGGAGGTACCCCCTTACTGCATGCCGGGTCCGGGTTCCCGGAACAGGGATTTACCGGGTCATTCTGACCTTGGAGGACCTGGTGAATCCCCATTCTGGGAACCATTCCCCATTCCCATTTGAGCGCCTATAGGGCTTAATGGGAATGGGGATGGAGCTAATAACAGGCCAGCTATTAGCAGGCCCGTTATTAGCTCTGAAGTCCCTTAACGGGTCCCTTCCATAACGCCTGGTAAAACCAGGCATTAAGGAAGGGACCCGCTATGGGACCTCGTAGTAGGGCTGTAAGGGATTACTGGCACCAGTGCCCTTACCAGTGCTGGTAATCCCTTACCGCCCACCTCCTAATGACCACCATACTCTTTTAAATGCATGACATTTATCATTACCATTGTAGAAACTAAACTTTCTACAGTTCCAGTCAAAAGTGTTTTATTTAAAAGTGCAAGAGACATACTTGGTGTTTTACACTCATACAGTTTAATTAGAAGATATCTAATTTTAGTATGATGTACAGCTAACATCCGTATATGATGAGACAGACTCTTACATCTACTTTTATCAAGACAAGCTAGAGAGTGACCAAGAAGTCCTGTTTTCTCACAAACTTCACAGTCATCTATTCTTTGTAGCATCTTGATCCGTCTTTGAACAGTATCATTTTGTCCAAAAGTTGCAAAAATCTCTTTAAGACTTTACAAGAAAACTTTGTGCACACAAAATTGCACGTCCATACCTCACAATGCTTCTTTTGTTTTATTCTAGATTGACCTAAAGTTTCCATTTCTGTATTATCAGGCATTAGGATTTCATCTTGTTTAGAAATCACACCTTGTTGTACTTTATGGCTATGTCCACTCTCGACAATAGCTAAGAGAACATTGTTTCCTTGAATGTAACTCTCCTCATTCAATAATCTTTCTGTATGAGAAGTGCGTTTCCACTCTCCACCAAACACGCATGAACTCTTTCTACATTTGTATGCAAAGGTATAGTCACCTTAAGTCATTTCTTAAATTTATTCAATACGAAAATGAAACATTTTCTTTTCATACCAAATGCTTTTTAAATTATTACTTCTACCTTTTTTTGCAAAAAAATGCTTTAAAACATATCAACATTTTTTCACACACTTCTCCAAAGATTTGTAAAAACGTGAGCGTGATACACTTTCTTATATATATCTTTATTCCTCTGTTTTAAGTTGAAATCACATTTCCTACCTGTTTTTCTAAAAATCTTCCTTTTTTTGTAGCAACCAACACATTTGATACACTTTTTGTTTTCTTACTATCAATAAGAACATTCTTGGTTCCATCGATAAGTTCAGTTGACACATCTATTTCAAATTGCAGATTTCTTTAAAGTATTGTTGGTAACAGGTACTATTGTATTATTTACAATATTTGTATCTGCAGATATAACAACACTACTTCTTCCCTGCAGACAATGCCTCCCAATAAGACATTGTTTCTGTTTTCTTGTTAGCATCTTACAAAACATCTGTATAAAAATAATGGGGATTTTAACATCACTCTAAAATGTATAATGGAGACTAGAGGGTATATTACAACCACACTAAATGATCGCTATTTCTAAATACTCAAAATTACTCTGAAGTGTTTAGGTAGTCATCCGTTGTTCTAGGTCTACACTCTGTTGGCTAACTTCTAATTCCTCTTTTTTGAGGCAGATGTCCTTTTATTTTAAACACATTTTGTTGATTTCCATATTAATTTGCATACATTGCACCAAAACACGGTGCCCAAACAATAATCCCCAAACTTTCCCCCTCTCCAGCATCAGTCCCCTCCCCTTTATCACAAATATTGTCAAAATTTCCACATTTAGTCCATTCAATTTGATAATAACACAGTTGTTTTATTATTAATTCAATACATATTTACACAATGCAATTCATATACTTATCATCATTCAAGATTCTATGGACTAACAATCAGTAGAGTTTTTCTTGTTTTTTTCTATAAAAAACATTGTTTTACTATAACAAAAACTGGGCAGTTCATATACCTGTTGCATTTGTTCTTACGTCACACACATTCCCACTTCTTTCATACTCTTTCTTCTACCCAACAAGTTTCATTCCTCTATTACGTTCTCTAAAAACACTTTTCTCAGGAAATCCTTCAGGTTGACACTACTAGATGTTCCACATCACCACTTATTCATTTTTAAAAAACAACAGTTAATTCATCTGACTATTCTACAGTTCTCTCATGGAACGTCTTTTATTTTGTGCAAAAGTGCATCCATTAGAAGTGTTGTACTTCTTTTTTGCAGTTGTTTCAATTTCTTCTATGTAGTTTTGCCAACTAGATGTTCTCTGAAATGACATAGTTAAACGGTTTGGATTAACCGCTCTTGAAGGTACCTATTATTAGTACCTATCACAAAATTAATTTTCTGATCAGGAAGTTATTTCCTGTTTTATTTTTGTAGGCTTTTCAAGGGATTAAAAACTAGCATTCACCAAATGTCGGCAACTGCATATGGCGCAGGTTCTGTTGTTATTTCGTACCCTGTTGTGCTGCTCTTTGCTGTTATTAAACTGCCCAACTCGAGTATTCAGAAAATTATATCCTGTGTTATGGATTCTTCTTTTCATGCATTCCTGTTTATATGTATTCTGTGGGGGAGCAGAAGAAACAAGATAGACAGGGCTTCCTTTAATAATTTATCTAACCTTTTGATTCACGTCAATTTATGCAGTGAAATAAATTTGATTTGGCTACCAGTTATGTCGCAGGAATCACCGGTTGTAGCGGTAGTCATTGACATTCCTGCTCGGCTCTGTTAATGGACATCTTGACCCAACTTCTTCTAATACCTGTATCGCCTTGGTCTAATGACGTACTCTAAAGGCAAAAACAAAGGACACCCACGGACATTAATTCACACGTGGTCTTACCTAATCCCCATTTTCTCTCTCAAATTCCCTTAGCTTAAACACTACCCTTCCCCTGCAGGTGCACTTGCTCCGTGCTTTTCATTTAATTCAAGCTTCCAGCTCTCTTTCTTCTCTCTCCTAAGCTTCAGCAGGATGGGTCCTTGTATTAGTAACCCCGTTGGGATAGCATGTATTTTGGGTACTTACTTCTAATCTTCGCACATACAAGTTTATATGCATTACGATGGGTGTGGGGTACATCAATAACTGTGTTTTGCACATCCCTCTCAATCCTATGTCTTGCATCTCTTTTGTAAAATTACACATTACAGTTCAATGCTGTTTTTGTGTTCTCCATTCCTGGAGGGGAATATTAACTTTGTGTGTTCCACGCATCATAATGAGGGATTGTCTCTGCTGATACTTATACAACATATTCTGTTCTTCCTTTTTCCTATTTATTACTCTGTGCATTCATTCAAGCCGGCTTCCGTGCTCACCTTCTGCTCTTACTTGATAGATTATGGTCCATCTTAATTCCTCTGCTTTGTGTATAAATTCAATACAATGGCTTATTAATGGCATTGTGTGTATTTGTTTGTTATGCATTTTTCTGTGTTCAGTAATCTTCATTTTTATTTTTATTTATTTTCTTCCAATGTATAATTTCCCACATGGACACGAAATAGCATATAATACCATTCTGGAGTTAGAGTTTGTGAAAGTGTGTTGTTTCCAGACTCTGTGTAGACCTAAATCTATTTCTACACTTCTGCTTGATTGACTACAACCAGTTCAGTTCCCATAGGGAGTATGCCCTTTGGGTTGTGTCATGCCCAACTTTTAGTGGTGGTTTATTGTTTGTTCATTTGGGGACAATGTTATTTCGTGTTGCTTGATCTTTAATGTTCTTGCTTCTTTTGTATGCTATTAGAGGTCTTTTCAATTGATGTTTTCTTTTCTCTATTATTCTCCAATTTTTGTAAATAATTTTCTTGATCTGATTTGAAAGGTTGCTGTAAGTAAAAACAACAGGGTGTCTTCATTTCCATTTTCAGTTTTTGTACTCTGATCTAGCAGCGCTTCACGGTTGTTATAAATAGCTTGTTCCATTACTTTGGCTATTAATTTAGATGTATATCCCCTATCGTGCAGTTTTCCTCTTAGTTTCCTTGCTTCTTGTTTATAGTCATGCTGATTTGTGCTAATCCTCTTGAGACTCAGGAATTTACCTAGTGAAAGATTGTCCCATACATGCAGGGGGTGGAAACTGGCGCAGTGTAGTAAGGTAGTTTTGTCTGTCTGTTTGTAAAATTGTTTTACAAATAGACTCTTTTTATCCATGTCAAGTTTGATGGCAAGATCAAGATAATTTATTTCATTCCTGTCTATAGTGTATGTACATCTAAGATGTCTGTCTTGTTTATTTATCCACTCGAAAAAGGCAGCTGCCTCAGCCTCGTTCCCTGTCCACAGGAGAAACACATCATAAATATAACGTCGTCAAAAGCGAAGATGTTCTTTAAATGGGTTTGTTTCTGCATATATTAGGTTTTCTTCAAAATGAATGTCACTTATTACGTTTCTTTATATTTTCAATATATAACATAACTTTCACGCTGAGGCTGCAAAACAAAACATCACTATCAAGTATGTAATGATCTCGAATGTAATTCAATCTTACCATCTTAAAAACCGACCGTTCCAACCACAAATACATAAGAAACTGAAAAACTCAGTTTCCATACATTGAAAGTCTATTTTGCACATCTTATTTACACTACATACAATGCTTCACACACTTCCTCCCATCATGCAACACTAATCTAGAGGAAATGTCAGCATATAGGCCAAAAAGCATTCCTTTACCAAAAATATGATAGAAGGATACATGCTCTTCTCTCTCTAGATTAATTCATCTCTACAAACTAAAGGTGCAAAGTGCACTTTAAGCCTAAACCCAACTTTCTCTTCTTAAGCATCTTCCTTCTCAAGGCCTCCACTCATCCACCTCCAACTCTCTGAGGGTCAGACGTTTCCGCAGGCAGGGAGTGGGGTAGATCTCTGTCCTCGGCTGGGTCCTCCCTGTGGAACAGCCTCCCTGCCTCTCTAAAACCTGAGCAGGACCACCCAAGGTTCCGGAAGCAACTCAAGGCCATCCTTTTCGCTTCTGCTTTATCTCTCCCTGGCTGATGTCCCTGACTACTGTGCATACTGGTTATCTGGCCACCCACTCAACTTACGGGACCAGGCTCTTTCATGACCAGTTGCCCTTGAACTGCCTGCAGGCCTAACAAACACTTAACAGACTCTATCTGCAACCCTACAGTCCCCTGATTCTCTTTACTTATGAGCCACTTCCTGGCCACACTTATTAGCTACTTGCACTCTCCCATCCTCCCTAACTCCTAGCACTTCTCCCCGTCTCCCTCCCTGCACTTGTGCAATCTGAATGACACAAGGCCTGGTAATATCATTATTTTGTCCTTCTTCTGTCCTCCTTCCTTGTCTTGTCATGCCTAGAAATACTTGTGTACAGGAACATTATAAATGACATATCACAGCATATCAATAAGAAAGGTAATAATAGAACAGAGCTGCAAGAAAACTCACTGAAACTTACTTGCTTCACCCAGCTCTAGTGTTCACACCTTTAAAGCCTCTACTTAACAACTGTAGACCATTTCCACACACACACCTATCACTATGCTACTGCTCACACAACTACGTCCTGCCACACTGTTGCTTCTCCCACCACCCTTGTAATCAGTCCTCCTTAGCCCCTCTCATAGAAAAACAGGCACAATTAATAACATCACATGTTATGACCTATTTAAACATAATACACCAATAGTCTAACCCACTATCCTGTTTTCACCGACAAACTAATCACTACTATTGCTATTCAACATAACATGTATGTTGTACCTCCACTGCCCATCCTTACTCTCGCTAACATTTTAATGGCTAAGTACCTTTAGCACCCACACACAGCTACCTTAGGGAACCACATCAATAATACAATTTCCCCCATCCCGCTATGCACCCCTATTAATTTCACATCTCTCTATCTCAGTGCTAATCTTATACATCACAGTACCTGTTTCTTGCATACCCTAACAATGCATGATAACGCATACACATATCACAAGAAATACCTACAGCAAGTCATTTACAAGCTCATACCTATATACAAAAAGCCAAACACATGTTATATATTACTGCACAAAAGCTCAAATGCCATACCCACTTAGCCACTATAAATTCACCTTCTTCACTTCACTTAATACTTTCCCAGAAACCATTTACCTGGTATATGTTACCAACAACATCAAAGGACTGCGAAAATACCTGGCATACTCAAGTCATCATTTCACATTCTTAAAGATGTTCCAAAATAATCTATAACATATTTTTGTTTTCATGAGCCAGCCAACTATTCATTTATCTTTGTTGTGTCCTGAATTCATAAAACAGGTAATAGATAAGAGCACCACTTAGTTGCTCCACTCAGCTGCACCTTTCACACCTTAGAAAACTCTAATTAAAAACTAAAGGACAACTCCACGCACACCCCATTGAGTATAGTGCTGGTTATATCATTGGGCCACACCCTTGCTTCTCCCATCACCCATTTAATCAATCCTCCTTAGCCACTCTCATCAAAAAGCATGCAAAATAAACAACCTAACCATTTACCACCTATTTAAGCATCATAAGCCAATGACCTAACCCACTAACCTGTTTTTCACCAGCAAAATCATTACTATTGCTCCTCAACAAAATATAATAGCATATATCTTTTCCCTTCATTGCCCATCCCCACTCTTGCTAGGATTTTAGTTGCAAAGTGCCATGAGCACCGCCATACAGCAGCTACCTTAGAAAACCACACCAATAATATTATTTCTTCCATCCCTCTATGCACCCGTATTAATTTGACATCTCCCTGTGTCAGTGCTTATCTTATACACCCCAGTACCCATTTCACATATAACCTAACAATGCATTATAAAGCATACACATATTACAAGAAATACATGCATACAGCATGTAATTTGCAAACTCATACCTATATACAAAGAGTCACACATTTTATATATTACTGCACAAAAGCTGAAATGCCCACTATCAAACCATACCCACTTAGCCACTATGAATTCACCTTCTTCACTTTACTTCTGAATTTTTTAAAAACACATTTACCTGGTATATGTTGCCCAAAACCCCAACCAACTGTTATAAAACCTGGCATACTCAAGCCATAATTTCATATTCGTAAAGCTGTTCCACAATAATCTCTAACACATCTTTGCTTTCATGTACCAGTCAACCATTCGTTCATCTTTGCTGTGTCCTGAAATCATTAAAAAAAGGTAAGAGAAAAGAGCTGCAAGATAACACACTGCTACTTAGTTGCTCCACTAAGCTGCAGTTTTCACACCTTAAAAAACTCTACTTAAATACTAAAGGACAACTCCACGCACACCCCATTGTGTAAACTGATGGTTATATATCTTAGCCTATCATACCCTTGCTTCTCCCACCACCAATTTAATCAGTCCTCCTTAACCATTCTTATCAAAAAACATACAGAATAAACAACCTAGCCTATTAGCATCTATTTAAGCATCATAAGCAAATGCCCTAAACCACTATCCTGTTTTTCACCAACAAACTAATCGCTACCATTGCTACTCAACAAAACATAATATGATGGATGTCCTCCCTTCACTGCTCATCCCTACTTTAGCTAGGATTTTAATGGCCAAGTGTGCTAAACACCCCATACAGCTACCTTAGCAGATCACATCAATTATACCATTTCCCAATCCCACTATGCACCCCTATTCATTTAAAACTCCCTATGTCACTTCTAATCTTATACACCACAGTACCCATTTTTTACACAACTAAACAATGCATGATAAAGCATACACATATTAAAAGAAACACGTGAGTTTTACAATACAACGCCCAAACCCTTCTCAACAGAAAAAACCTCACTCCAAATTGACCAATTCAAATTAACTTCCACAAATCTAACACACTACAAAGCTAGAATGGTATTGCTTAGTTCACACTATGGTTTCTTAATCACTCAGATGCATAGCCCATCTTCCAAAGTCAGTACATTTGTTTTAACATAACTATAGCATAACATGTCATACTGCTTCATCACTCTCCTAAACACCATGAAGTAAAATATAGAAAACAATGCTTATATACTTCACTAAAACAGACACCTAAACATACTTAATTTACCCTAGAAATCCTACAATTCATAATGTACATAAAATATAGAAAACACACAATCACTCACCTTCAGCTGCTCCATTGAATGAATCAATCTAAACAATAGGCCAACACAGACCGTCTGCACACTGTAAGCTCTGGGATCAGAATGTCAACACTTCACAAAAAGTTCACTTTAATAGCTTTCAGAAATCACTAGCACAAAAAGAGGACTGCACAGAGCAAACAAGGGCATTCCCAAAACATCTTTATTACAACATATAGCAATGAATAAACCCTAACAAATCCTTCCAAAGAGTACCTTGAAGAACATGTACAAACCTTTTTGTTTTTTAAACTACAGCTATACCCCCGGTCACAGGATGAAAACCCACCTATAACCCACCTATAACTCACATATGCCATCAGGTGAGAACATCCAAACAGAAATACATGTAGAAATCAGTGCTAAAACATCCATTATATAATATTATCACTGCACCAAAATACAAATGGTTATAACCGTGGGTTATAACCGCGGGTTCAGCTAACGGGTACATACCCACAGCTAACAAAGCCTGCCACAAAGTTTACCGTACAATTGCAGCATTCATAGCCGCAGATCGGGTCAACCACCTGTCGCTGTGACTATCTGTAACATTTTTACATGTTTAAAAATACATAAAACAAGCTGTAACAATTCAAACAACATAACAGTACACATAAGAGCATGAAATCAGAAACACATGTGAAATTATATACTGTAAAAACAAGGAAACACCATGATCAATGAACAGAAAATGAAATCGCCAGTTGCTGCTACTCCCGCCAAAATACAAAAAGTCGCATTGGCTTGCTGGTACCCGCGGCTATACCCCCCTCAGGAAATATGTTACCCGTGGCTACACATGTCAACAAATCCACAAAGTCCCATTGACTTTCTGATAGCCATGATTACATATGAAAATCACGGCTGCAATTCACCTGACTGGGCACAACATTTCATTGATTGCTTTTGTAGTGGTGGCTATAAAAAAAAAACATGGAAGGTATTTCCCTATTCAATATACGTGAAAAGATCTCGGAGTGGCTCTTGAAAGAGCCTTTGGGTGATTTAATCAGTATATAATCAACACATATATTTTCATTCAGAAAAATACCCTTCACCTCTGTTACAATTCCCAAAAAATTCAAACATGTCTCTATGCTCTTTCTTTAGATGATTAATTAATTTTCTTTTCTCAAACACAAAAAACCATTTGCTCCCTGTCAAAGAATGTCTCCACAATTTCTCCTCCTCCACCTCTCCCTCAATTTGTGGTGTTCCTCATGGCTCTATCCTCCCACCTTGGCTCTTCAACATCTACATTGCTCCTCTTGCTCACCTGATCTCCCCTTCTCTCCTCACTTCCAGTATTATGCATATGACACACAACTCTTTCTCAAGCCCCCCTCTTCCTTTTCTTCTTCTTCCTCTACCATCCCTGACTGCCTATCTGCTATCCAGTCATGATGCACCTCCAGTGATCTGGGTCTTAATGTCAGTAAGGCTGAAATTCTTCCTATCGGAACACCTGTTCCTCGCTTACCCCCTGCACTCTGGCCACCCTTTATGGGGTCTCCTTCTTCTCCTTCCACTGAAGCCCAAAAACTTGGTGTCATTTTTGACTCCTCTCGCTCCTTCACTCCCCACATCTTGAACCTTGCCAAGAAAGCCCACTTTCAACTTCATCTCCTTAGAGACATTCTCCCTTTCCTCACCTTCCCCCAGAAGCTCAATTTCTCTAGAGCTCCGGTCCTCTCCAGGCTAGATTACTGTAATAGTCTCTCCCTTAACCTGCCTCTTTCATCCCCCACCCTCTTCAGCTAATCTATAATAGGGCTACAAGACTTATCCTTGGCCTAAAGCCCAGGCACTGTATATCTCCAGCTTTAAAATCTCTCCACTGGATCCTGTTTTCAAGACCCTCTGCATCATCCATAAGGCTGCCTGGGGCCTGGGATCGCAGCTCTCTCTTACTAAATACTCTCCTTCAAGATCCCTTCAATCCTCTTGCTTCAACGTTCTGCTGGTCAAACGCATCTTTAAGCAGAGAACTGGGGGCATATTTCTCTCCTCGGCTGGCTCCCTCTTCTAGAACAGTCTCCCTCTCTCTCTCCATCTCAAACCAGATCTCCACAAGTTGCACAAACAACTGAAGACATTTCACCTCCTCCTTCTCTCTCTCCAATTGTTTTAATAGCTTCCTTTCACTTCATCCTGCTTTCATCATTGCAGCAGCAAACATGGACCGCTGCCACACCGCTGTGTGCAGTTGCTGGTTTTGCCATACGGATGGCAATGTGGCACCACAGGAACTTTCACCAATGTAATTGTTGTGGAAAATAACTCAGGGAGGAAGGAGCTCCCAGCTGCTCTGAACCCCCACAGCCCAACTCACTCAGAAGTATGGTCGAGCCTCCCAAAATGACGTCTAGCCCTTCTGGCCACATCAGCCTGGCTGGCACTCCACACAGCAGGACTCCTGAAAGGTGGCGGCAAGGGCCCACTGCACTCGAGCCCAATGGAAAGCTGCTGTGCCTACGCCAGCCGACTCCCTTCAGCACTGTGTCAGTTCGGGCCCCGCTCCGCTCTGTAATTCCTCTGTTGTACTGCGGCAGCACAAGCACCAGGCAGGGCCGCCCAAGCCCACGTCCTCCCTGGCTCCCTCCACTGGTCTACCACAGGGGTGGACTGGCCTATAGGCAACTCTGGAGATTTCCCTGTATGCCTCTGCACGCTGGGCCTCTTTTGTGTGGTATTTCCCAATTTTACCATAGGAAAAGGGTTGGTCTTGCTGAAAATGTCTAATATGGGGCCACTTTGAAATGTATTTCCAGGGTCTCTTTTGGTTCCCAGTCCACCCCGGGTCTACCGACCTCACTGTTCCCCGCACAACTCAGAACAGAGGGAGACCCAACAACACAGGACCCGAACGCTCGGGACAGCACATATCAGAGAGTTTGAAATCCATTTTTAACAGTCTTGCTGTTCATTGCTACTTGGACACACCAAATCTCTCTTCTCCTCAGTTTAGAATCCATGGCAGGGTCTCACCGAACAGTGTTTGGAGCAGTGTCAGGATCGATTTGTCTCTCCTGGGCTATGCTCCCTTACAGAGTGCTTTTAGTGGACCCGGGTTAGCCGAGTCCACGCTCCGGCAGTTTCCAGAAATGGTCTCCAGTAAGGCACCCGAACCTGGGCCCTACCGGGACCCACCCCGGACTAGCCCCAGCCATGTTGACACCTGAGGCAGCCGGTGAAACGACTGCAAGGTTACACGAGCTGCCTGAAGGTGTCAGCAGTTCGGATTAGAAGAAAGGAAAAGACATGGCCTTTTATTTTTTTTCAAAACCGAAGCAGCAGGTGTAACCGTGCAGTGCAGGCTGACTGATGGCTCTGTTCTCTGAAACAGGAGGAGGGCTGGCCTGCCCGGCCCTCCTTTTTTTTCTGAGTAAATAGCCATCACCATCACCGAGCATGAAGCCCCTGGTCTCCTCACGCTGGCTGACGGCTATTTACTCTGAAACAAAAGGAGAGCTGAGCAGTCCAGCCCTCCTCCTGTTTGAGTACAGAGCCATCAACAGCAGGCAGCACTTTCATTCAAGTAGCCTGTGGTAAAACATTGCACCACGTGGCTCCTTGAATGACAAGGCTGCCTGCTGGGCGTAGGCTGGGGCACACTGGTGTCACACCTTTGGTGCGTCCAGCCCCTTCTTTTGTTTAAAAGAAGGGACTGGGCGCATCATAGGAAATAATGCCAGTGTGCTCCAGCTCTGCTTCTTTTAGAAGCCCCCACCCCTTAGGCGAGGGGGTCTCTCAATAGGGGGTGTGACCTAAGCACACCTGTACTTAGGCCACACCCTCTAACGAGAGCCCCCCCTCAATTTCTAATCCCACTTAAAGCACTGCCCTTACAGGGGACAGAGATGTAAGCCCCTCCAACACCAGATGACCAGCCCTGCTCTCGACGGTATGTCAGACTACATTAACACATCATAACACCAATGAAGGACATTTTACGAAGGTTGAAGTTACCCAGGAGCTCTACTTGGGATTTGCTGGGTATCCAGTCAAGGAGAAGTCAAGGTCAGAGGTGTAGGAGTTGATAGGGCCTGGTGGCCTATAAATCAAGAGAATCATAAGAGGGGTTATTGAAAGGAGTTCATCATAAAGGGAAATTGTACGAAGTCAGATGTGTAAGAAAGGTAGAGGAACCCACCTCGCCCATCAACAGGTCAACCCGATTGCATGTTTTTGATGTATTGGAGGAATGCAAAGGGGGTGTTGTGTGGGGTCCAGTGTTTTGGCCGACGTGAGCGCCGTGACTGTGTCATGACGCTCACATGCTCACTCAGTAAAAGGGGCTCTGCTGGCGCTGCGACGGCAGAGCAGCAGAGCACCAGGAAGTGGCAACTCGTGTCTGTGTATTGTGTGTCTGGACGGGTTGTGGGCCTGCCACGTGGTCGTGGCCTGTTGTGCAGTTCGGCCCGAGTGCCCTCGGAGCCACGACCGCTGATCACTGGGGGTGACACCCCCACGTTGTGGAGCCTGTGCCCGGTGCCCCCGGGCACCATAGGGTGCATCCCTACACGAGACACGCCGGTTGTCCACCGATGTGTCTCTGCCTACGAGTGATCCCGACGGCATCAGTGGGCTTCCCAGGAGATCGAAGGCAGCCCACAACACTGGTGACGAAGGTGCTTCGCCCCCACATGCCTGCGGGAGCTCCCACAGAGTCGGAGAGCTCTGGTCTGTGTTGCGGAGGAGCAGGGGCCAGAGGCACGAGGCCACGTGTGCGGCCGCAGCGTGGACCGCGTTTTCTCAGAGCGAGCGCGGGGGCGGAAGGTGCGGCATCTGGCTGTGGATCCAAGTGGTGGAGCTGGTGCAGATTCCCTCCACCTGCTGTGGGGGGGGGAGTTCCTCAACACCTGCAGCGGCGGCCGCCGGTCAAAAGAACCACCAGCGGGTTCATGTGTCGCGGCCAGTCCCCGGAACAAAGGAAGGGGGCGGAGCCTTTGAGGGCCCGTGCCGGGGACGAGTGACGGCTGCTGCAGTGCTTTGGCCACCCGCTCCACACACCGCATCAAAGGAGTTACTCCTTTTCGTTCACTTGATCTGTTCGAAGTCGGCACTACCCGCAATACGGTCGGAGAGGGGCGTGACCCCGACGAGCCCAGGGGCAGCCTGTGCAAGAAAAGGGGCACGGCCCCCAGCGCGGGCCAAGCTCCAGGACAAACAGAAGGAGTGGGGCCTCATCACTGCTCGTCTTGTGCCCCAGAACTGCGGGTGAGTGGCAAACAAGGCAGCAGGGGTGGCAGAAAGTCGTCCCAATTTAATCATCCTGTTGCCTGTACCTGTTTCAGTCCCGGGTAGCGGCTCCATTCGGAGTGCTCGTGCGCCTGTCGGGAGGGGCATGCTGGGTAGCACCACAGAGGTCCACTACGAGTGCAAGGGGAGGGGCCGACATCAGCAAGGACATCGAGGTGCAGCCCAGTGAACACATTAACGGGCTGCCCCCATCTGGACACCCTTGCCATCATCAATACCCCAGAAGGTGCGGCCCACCCACGGAGCAAAAAGGCATCACCCGAAGAAACACCAGTAGTGCGGTTACTGAACAATTCCCAACAGCCAACTGCTAGTGACATAACAGCTAGCCAGCCCAACAGTCATCATGTCGGACGAGGACAGTGAAGGCATATGTCCGGGTCAGCTGGCACCTAAACCAAACTTTGATGTCCTGGGTGCACCTGCAAGTCTGGGACCCCGGTGGACAGCCTGGGTGGAAAACCCAGAGCTGTACTTTGAGGCGATGGAAATCAAGGATGCAGCAGAGCGCCCGACACTCCTGCACTCGGCCGGGCGAGCCGTCCAGAGGTTGTTCAAGACATTAAGGCCCAGAGATCAGTTTTACAAGGCAGCCATTGCAATCCTGAACGAGTACTTAAAGCCCATGGTCAACAGGGACTATGAACGGTTCAGGATGAGGTGTGCGAGGCAGGAGGAAGGGGAAAGCCTCGATGCATTCCACGGGAAGTTGCACAGAATTGCCCTCTCCTGTGACCTGGGAAATTTCGGGGAGGACGAGATCCGGGTGCAGATCATCTATGGCTGCAGCTCCACCAAACTGCACAAGCAGGTGCTGAGGGACCCAGCGCTGACCCTTGATCGAATACTGGAGCTTGGCCGGGCACAGGAACTGGCGGAGGTGCGGGCCTCGGTCATGGACTCCTCTAGACACCACCTAAAGATGGAGGTCCCCCTGCCGCGAGTGATGGTTGAGGAGGTGGCGGTTGTCGGCAGGTGGCCAGCAGGAAGAGTGATGAGGAGGGGAGACTGGCAGAAGAGAGACCCCAATGCTACCATATGTCATCAGTGTGGGTGGGATCTTCCACACCCGCAGGACTGCCCGGCGATGGGACAAATCTGTGGAAGGTGCGGGAAAGGAGATCACTTTGCACAAGTGTATCTTGTTCCAGCCCCAGCCGGCATCGTGGGGGCAGCAGGGGGGAGTGAGGTGAAGGGGAGAAAGACCCCCAAGGTGGTGGCGGTCCAGGTGGCAGAGAGCCCCCGAGAAACACTGTATGATATAGGGGAGGAGGAGTACGAAGAGAATGCATTCTTCTTGTCCTGCAGCGGCGCTGGGGGCCAGTTTGACCACGGGATTTTCTGAGTTGTTTTGTTTTGCAGTGTTATATTATTTTGAGTTCTAAGTAGCTTTAGGTGGTGCACGGACTGGAATGCACACAATGTTTATTGTGTCGACGTAGGGGCACACTTGGTGCGTGGACTAGAAGGCACCAAATGGAATCCAGAAGAGTGGTTGTTGTTTGCGGTGGGTTTCTTTAATTTTGTTTGGTTATAATAAAAGAAGGGATGTTGTCTGGGGTCTAGTGTTTTGGCCGACGTGAGCGCCATGACTGTGTCATGACGCTCACGTGCTCACTCAATAAAAGGGGCTCTGCTGGCGCTGCAAGGGCAGAGCAGCGGAGCCCCAGGAAGTGGCAACTCATGTCTGTGTATTGTGTGTCTGGACGGGTTGTGGGCCTGCCACGTGGTCATGGCCTGTTGTGCGGTGCGGCCCGAGTGCCCTTGGAGCCGCAACCGCTGATGACTGGGGTGACACCCCCACGCTGTGGAGCCTGCACCCTGTGCCCCCGGGCGCCGTAGGGTGCATCCCTACACGAGACACGCCAGTTGTCCACCGATGTATCTCTGCCTTCGAGTGATCCCGACGGCATCAGTGGGCTGCCCAGGAGATCGAAGGCAGCCCACAACAGGTGGTAGAAATTGTTTGAAGGACAGCAGGTTTAGGGGCATAGTGGGTTGGGATTCAGGTTTCAACTGTGACCAGAAGTGGGTGGCTGTAAATCTTGAGTATTGTATTCATGGATTATATTCTCTGTTATATTCATGATTTTAGGCCATCAACACATAACAATGTATCCAGGAGGGGTGAGTTTATGTCTTTAACAGATTTTACATTTGAAATACACTGAGAGTTTATGATGCAACTCAAAGTTGACATCTCACAGTACTTAACAATTTTGTTCAGTATGCACCTTTTCCCCGTTTCTAACTGCTGTTCAATTCTCCTGTTACATCATGGCCGTGGATTGTGGAATTCCTTATCAACTGCTATGACATCATGGCAAGGGGATACAGAATTTTTCTCTGCAAGGTATTTTTTCTTCCAGTTTTGGTTTTCTGTAGGGCAAGAGATTTTGGTATTTTTCATGTTACATTTATAGTCAACTCATGCCTCCATTCTACACCCCTTTGATGCTGGTCCATAAGAGACTGTGTAGGGTTTGGCAAGGGCCATGGGGCTCATATATAATGCACAATTATAGATGGATAGCTTTTAACTAGAGGGTGTATACCCTCACAGAGTTCCAATTGACATCATAGGCAACCCATGCTCTCATTGGCGGTCAGATTTCACTCAGAGCCCCACAGTGGAATACAACCCCACATATGCGACTGCCGCTATTGTCTTCCACTTTACCAACCAGGTTTACATCCTATTGATTCTACAGAATCTTCCTTAATCTGCGTCACCAATTCTCTTGTCACTGCCAGACGCTCTAATCATTCTTCCATTCTTGTTCTTTTTAATCAGTCTGAGGCTTTCAATAATGTCTATCACCCTTCACTTCTTTCTTCCCTCAGCATTTCTGACTTTGTTCTCCACTGGTTATTTTTGTATCTTTCTAATTGCACCTTTGCCATCTCTTGGTCCAGTGCTTACTCCCCTTTGTCATTTCTTCTATATGAGGACCCCCAGGGTTCAGTTCCTGGCCCCTTTCTTTTGCCTCTTCATATCTCCTTTCACTCTGATGTCATATCTTAAATTTGGGTTCTCTTTCCACATTTACCTTGACGACACACAGATTTTCCTTTCCTTGTCTGACTTCTCTGAAGCAATGCACACTTCTCTCTCCTCTTGTTTACTGCAATCTAGCAATGGGTGCACTTTCTTTTCCGTCATCAAAATCCTACCTAGATGGAAATCCTCTTTTTTTCTGTCTTCTTCTGCTCTTTATCCTGCTGTTTCTGCTCTCTCTCCACCCCCCGCACACCCTATTGACTTTTTCTAGCTTGTCTCATAATGTAGGCGTATTCTTTGACCCTTTTTCTCTCACCACATTAACTCTACTGCCCCATCTGTCAGATTGACCTATTTAATATCAGAAAGATGTGCCATCTATTCTCTCTTTCTGCTTCTAAAACTTGTAAAGGAGGCCCCAGACATGACCTGCAACCCTGCCCCTCAGTTCGATCTACCAAGAGGGTATTCACCAAGGTATGTGACGTATGAGGAGCAAATGAACCAACAGAGAGCCGCACTGGGACTCTGCCCTGTGTTCATAAGGAGATCCGTACCGGTTGAAGCAACCATAACTCGACAACCCTGGGCAGCACGGTACCCTATCAGACAGCCATACCAGCCGCTGATACGAAATGAGGAGTACCTATACACGGTCTACGAAGAGACCCCAAAAGCCTTAATGGAAGGCCAGTGGAAATGACACAAGGGCCTGAATAGATCTGTGAATGAGCAAGAGCAGCTATCGGAGATGACACGCCAGTGCGAGTAACTACAAAATTGAATGGAATGTACGCAGAGAAGAGACAATGTTAAAACGTAAGGAAATGGTGCTACGAGATAAGATGGAAGGAACCGTCCTGTTAAACGTGTGTAAATAGTCTTGAAACGCAAGATGCTAAGAAATCGATACTGCCTGCAATGCTTAGTAGAAGATAGAACGGCAAGCGCCAACCATATAACTACTTCAATAAGGCAGATTATACAAGTGTGACTCCATTTTGCAAAGGCAGAAAGGTACCCAGGTGGCCAGACGCCTGACAGGCCAAGTTTTGAAACCCAGCCAAAGGCAGTAGAAGGAGCGGAATCGAAACTCAGCAAAGAGCGGCTCATGCTTGGGAAATCAAGTTCAACCAGAGAAGGGGAGGAGAGCATGAGCTCACAAGACTCCAACTGCAGAGCATAACAGCCGTTCCGTGAAGGTCAAGATATGAGAGACCCATGCAGGTGGCTAGGCTGACACAGAATTAAATGTACAAAATGCTAGAAACTGAAGCAGATTCACGGTGAACCAACACGTGACCAGCCAGGCGCAAAGAGGTACCACCGCCTGATGTCATCCAGAACCCGAGGATGCCATAACTTTTCCTGATAAGAGGCTATAGTTCCGAGGCCATACCCAGCCAACTAATTGACACATAGCCCTAAAACACTGATTGATGGAAAGGAGGAAGGGTGAATCTTGGGGCACAAGGCACCTGGGTGTCTATTCTGTCTGCTGCTAATTAAAGTGGAGATTTATGTTTAGGGGTGTAACTTGCCCAATTACAATGGACCATGTAATCTAGGGTCCTATAGACACTGTAACCAAGAGACGTCATACTTGTAGTGACATCAATCACGTGTGATGTAGAGGGATGGGCGTAGAAGCCCCCCCAATAAGAGTTATCCAATCCACATGCTTTATTTCTATATACAGATATGGCACCTATACTTAAGTTACCTTTCCTAACCAATTATATTGCATGACGATTTTTTATAGAAATTAGACTGGCTATAAGAATTGCTGTTCTACCAAAGTTCGCGGACATCGGAGTGCGGACGGTGATCGCACTACAGCTGATTCCCATTTGTTTCCCTGTTTGATGTATGTATCATTAAACGGACTTCCCTTTGCCAAACTACTGAGTCCTCATTATTAAGTCGTGTCGGAGTAAGTGAATCCTGCACCCCCTGTCCTCACATGGTGCAGCTATCTTGTCTTACAGGTTCTTGAAGATGAGCGCTCACCTATGGGCCCGTCAGTGAATTCCTCTCCTCGTGAACAAACTCATATTTTTTGGTATTATCCTCTCTCACCCTTACGATTGTTCTTCTCTCCTGTTTGGTATTCCTGCCTACCGGCTTGCTCCACTCCAATCTGTCTGGCATCTTCCGATTCAGTCTGTGCTCTCTCTTCCTCCATGTTCTTCTCCTGCTTCCTCTGCTCTTGTTTCACTGTGCTGACTTTCCTGTCAATCTCGCCTTCTCTTTAATATTTGATGTATTGTTTTAAAATCTCTCCATGGGCTTTACCCACCTTATCTGTCCTCTCTATTTTCTATCTACTCCCCCCCATTCTCTCTCAGTTCTGAGTCTCTGTTTCCTTCTGCTGTGCCTAAGACTCCTTGTGTCCCTTCCCATTCCCAAGCCTTTGCTTTCCTTGCTCCAAAGTACTGGAACTCCCTATCTCTTTTAATTCACTCTTCTACTCTGCTTGTCATCTGTTCCAGACTCAAACATTATTTCATTGATTTTTTTGAATTTTTTTTATTTTATTTAAAATGATACAGTTTATATATAAACTTTTCATTTAAATTCTCATATACATTTCATTAATTTACAACGTTTAGAGAAGGAACAGAAAACAACACAAAAACAAAGGAAGAACACTTCAGTTTTGATTATATTCTAAGATGTCATTCAAGAATTGAGCAATTGTGAAAATTAGTTTTTTGTTTTTGCCTTCAAGCAGTTTAAGCCATCTGTTATCTCCTTCCTTTTGTTGCTGGGCAATGTTAAATGCCCCCCCGTAAAGGGCTCTCTTGGCAGATAGTTCTGGACATACCATGACTAGATGTTTAAGGGATTCTATGGCATCTATGTCCTTGCCTTATCGGCAGAATTGTTCATCCTTTGGTATTTTGCGAATGTGAGCCAGACTTTGTCGCGTCGGGAGAATGTTGAAATGAAGTTTCATGAATATTGTCCGGATAGTAGGGTCAGGGAAAAGGGTTTAACCTTTGCACGTTGTGGTCGTTTGATAAGCATTTCAACCGTAATGACTTCTTTTGTCATGGCCAGGAGGAGTCGTGACTTCCACTGTTTCAGCACTGTATTATTCATCGCCTGAGGGATTTCCTGTAAGATTTGTATTTCATTGATTTTAGATTTGAATACCAGTTTGGTACACTCTATACATTTGTTGTATATGTTAAGAGGGATGTTCAGAACCAACCCTGAGCTAGGGTTATCAGAGGCCAACTTTTTTTGTGGACAGGGAAAATACACTTAGGTCTAACCAAACTCAATCAAGGTCTGTGGTATAGCAGAAAGACTTAGACTTCAGGAATTGTGTGGATGATGTAATGCACAATGAGACATACAAAGCCCTCAAATAAATCAAATTCGACATTATGAGCCTCATTATAAGTGTGCCGGTCTGGAAGCAACTGTGCTGGTAAGCCTACCAGCACCATTGTTTCCGGACCGGCACACTACAGGGCTGATTGCCGGAGTCGCTGCGCCCGGCAGGTCTGACCCTGACGGATGCCGGACACAGCGATCATGGTAAGCAGACCATAACGGAAGCACCCGCACTGTTATTAACGGTGGCCGTGCTTCCGTTGTTCCCCATTCCCATAGAGTCCAATCGGACTCTATGGGACTGGGGATTAACATTATTAGCAGCGCCTGACTTCCCAGCCGCCGGGGATGCAATACCCTGGTGTTACCGGGAAGTCAGGCGCCAGTCATTTTTACTGCCAGACCTGTAATGAGGCCCTGTGTAATAAACACTATTTATCCGGCCTCAACATAATCCAACCAATGAAGGTAACAAGGGTGTTACTACCAGACTAATGCTACATGCATATATACATTCACAATGGGTGAGTTCACTAGAGATCACCAACACTTTAATTTTAAGATATTTGGAAATATTTCAGTTTAGAAGCAAACACAACAGGTGAGTAAATCTGTTCCAGTGATGAGAGAAAAAATGTAAGTTCACAATATTTGGGGTCCTCTTTCAATCCCACCACTTTTGAGGAAGTCCAGAGGTAGGTGTTGTGAGGAGCCTGGCTAGAACTACACTTAACATGAACAGACACAGGAAAGGTGGGATCAGGACTTTATGTCTGTGCCATCCTCTGGTGGGAAGTAGCTATGCAGGTTCATCCCCTTACTCTATTTCACTAGAGCACCCATAGGGTTCCTACTTTCACAGGGCCCACTTACTTCTATTGTTCTACCACTGGTTCTTGAGAATGAGGCCCGGTTACTTGGGCGCAATTGTCATTTTCAGTGTTGGGAGTGGGTGTGGCTAGATAGTGAATCAGGACTCCAAAGAGATGGTTCCTGATGCTGTGCTACTGGACGACATAGACACCCTAAGGTTCAGACCACCAGGAGTCCTACGATGACAGGAGACCCCCAGGAAATAACGGAAGCGTGCAGCAGTGAAGACCATCCAGCAGAGGTGGTGACTCACGTTGTAAAGACAAGATGGAGAGCAGCACCTGCAGTAGGGCTGTTACGAGGCCACAAGCAAGATCCCTGTGGAGATCGAAGGAAAAACTTAGCTCTGGGGCCGATGCACAGCAGATGACATGAACTGGCATTTCAGCCCACAGGATAGTTCTGGGGCACTTGCAAAGGATCCAGAGGGCACGATCGGCATGCAGGTGTCCGGACTAGTTGGTCTCACCTGACCAAGGCTCAAAGCACTGACAAAGGTCCTTAGGAAATCGATCAGAGGGGAAGGGGTTAATGAGATATTGGCTGGATGCCCTCAACGGTCATCCTTTTCCCTTCAGCATGTTGCAGTTCTTTTTAGGAGTCTTAGCTCCAACAACAATCTAGAGAATGTCAGCAGGAATACTCATTTGGTCCTATATGTGTTCCTGTGGCATCCTCATTCCACCAATGGTATAGATCTGCACCATTCAAACTGGCAATAATTGTCCAATCATGGACAGCATCTTGCCCTACACCTGTACAGCAACAGACATACCACTGGCAGGAATAGAATGTGGATTGGGATAAGACAGTTTCAGCCCCTACATCCAGCTTGTGATCACACTGCTGCTTTGCTTGGGAAAGTCAAGGCTTTGCCTTGGAAAGGGCTTTCTGTAGATGGCATTTCCTAATCTGAGAGGAAAGAAAGAAGGCCACAGGACAGGATGGCTACAGGACAGGATAAAGAAACCGTGGCACAGCCGTTTTGTGTACATACAAGTAACGGAAATGTTAGTAAAAGGAAAATACAAACGGATACAAAGTACCACTGCCACATTTCACTGTAAGGAGGTGTGTGAGGTTTAAAAACAACAAGGAACCTTGCAATGGTAGATTTGGGGCCTCATTAGGACCCTGACGGTAGCCGTCCCCTTAGTAAGGGCACGGCTGCCGCCATTAATGACATTTTACCGGGTCCATGGAATGGGCAATTACTGAGTCATGCTGACCTTGGCAGACCCAGTGATTGCCCATTCCATGGACCTAGTAAAAATGAATCCCCATTCCCATTGAGCCGCATAACAGGCCCATTGTAAGCTCACTGAGGGAACCTCGTAATAGGGTGGAGTGGGTTTAACGGCACCGGCTCCATTACTGGGGCCGTTAAACCCATTCCACCAGCATCGTAATGAGGCCCTAAGTCACCTCACACTGGTAGCATTAGAAACTGACCAGTGGCACTAAAAAGGAAAGTAAAGATAAAAGGCTTTACTTATCGTCAAAAGTCAGGACAGAACCAAGCAATAGCTAAATGTCAGAGGAATCCATTGATGTGAATGGAGAGAAAGCTGTAAAAAGACAATGGGCCTCATTACGAGTCGGGCGGTACAGGGTTAACAGCACCGGTAAAGGTGCCGGTGCCGTCAACCCCGTACCGCCCGATTCCGAGTTCCCCTCGCGGGATCCGCTCTGCACGTCTGGTCTCACCAGACGTGTAGAGCAGGTCCCGCGAGGGGAAGAGGGAGCAAACAACGGGCCAACTCGTAATGGCCCGTTATTTGCTCCCTCTCCCATTCCCATTTCAGCCCTATTGGGGCTGAAATGGGAATGGGGAAGGACCGGGTCTGGGTCCTCGGAGGGAGGAATTACTGGGCCTTCCAACCTCGGAATGGCCCGGTAAGTCCTCATTCCGAGGACCCGGACCCCGACGCGATTTCGGTGGCAGCCATGCCACCAATAGTGGCATGGTTACCGCCGAACTCTTAATGAGGGCCACTATGTTCTTACAACGGGCAAGCTCCTTGTTTATCCCAAACTTTTAAAACCAGGTTTAACGTTTGTTATGTCAGTCATTTAATCTGCTATTTAACCCCTTATTTTTATTTTTTTATTTTTTTTATTTGTAATTTGCAGTTTATACAAACTTTTATTACAAAATACAAAGCACAAAACACAGAACTCAGAAAAGAAGAAAAAACAGATAATTGTGATGCAACAGAGGCAACACGTTGTTTTCCTATTCTAATGATGTTTTCATTACTTCATTTGGTATGATCTTTTCCAAGAAATTAATCACTGCACATGTTAAATGAACATTGATGCTAGACAACATCTTGTACCACCAATCATCTACATATTCATTTACAGGAGCGTACTTTCCTAAAAACAATGAACGAGCTTCTACCAACTCCTCACATTCCATTATTAAATGTTTTAGGGATTCTACTGACACTTGACAAAATCTACAAGTATTGTCACTTGTTTTTTCATCATGTCCAACCCACAGCATATCTTTTGTATGATATATATTTAGTCGTAGACGCAGGAATTTATTTCGGTGGAATCTGGAGGGAAATTGCTTTAGATATTTAGGCAAATGATCTAAACTGTTCTCTGCAAGTCCCAAATCCAACGTGGTCTTCATGCCAGCTCGGTTTTCTGAGTTCTGTATCCAGCTTCATTGCCTTAGTTTTAGTTTGGCTATTTGTGGAGTAGCCATCACTGTTTCCCATTTGATGTCGGCGGAGACAACAGTTTGCTTTATTTTATTGATCCAAAGCTCAGCAGCCCTTCATGAGGTCGATGCATTGAAGCAGTCAAAATCTTATATTCTGGTGCTGGATCAGTTAAATCTATTTTCCTTACCATACTAATTGACCTCCATAACATTGTTGTATATAGGGGGTCGAGGCCTAGCTCATGTCTAATTGCTGTTACTGAGACATAGGCAGGGAGTCTAAGTACACGTTTCCAGAACTTGCTTTCTAGTGTTTCCCAGCACTTAGCACTCAGATTCCACCCAGTTTCTGCACCGAAGCAGATTGCCGGAACCACCTTCTGTTTGTAGAATGTCAACACTGGGAGTGTTGTGAATTTGCCATAGTCAGCATGAATCCGGGCTGCTTGTAGAGCATAGGTGTTCATGCGATTTTTTAGATCCATCAACCAGTCTGCCTCTCTTAATGAGCTGTTAAAAAGTATTCCTAGATAGCGTATGGAAGAGACAATTTCAATGTTTTCTCGACTGATGGCCCATTTACATGCACAATCTCTCCTGGTAAAGACCTTTCCAATTGCCAAGATCTTTGTCTTTTTTTCATTTATTTTTAAGTCATTTGCTTCACAATATTTTTGAAAGCTACAGAGCAGCCTCTGAAGCCCTATTTGTGTAAGGTCCATTAACACAATGTCGTCGGCGTAGATTACGTAGTTAATCTTTTGTCCGTTCACCTTTGGTGAGAAGCAGTTAGTGTCACTGAATGCTGATGGAATGTCTGCGATGTATAATTTAAATAGTAGCGCCGCAAGCGGGCAACCTTGTTTGACTCCATTTTTAGTCGGTATTTTATTAGTTAACTCACCTTGGGAATTCGTCCGCACACATAGAGTGGTATTCGAATGAAGGGCAATCACTGGATGTAATAGTGAGACTGGACAGTTCCACTTATATAAATCTCCTATTTTGATGGATAAATCCTTTGTTTACTCATGATTTAATCCAGGGTAGCCCCTGTTGAAGCAATATTTTAATCTGATGGTTAACCCCTTTTCATCTACCGCCTTGTTTCATGTTTGATTAATCAAGTTTAACCATTCACGCAATCGGTCAAGTGCACTTGTTTGGGGAAAGCTTAATTCTTCGTTCTAATTCTATCATTTGGAAAATAAAAATCTTTTACTAATACGTTCTGTTTAAGCACTCCTTTGTGTTAAGGGTTTTGCATGTACCTCCACATGCAGGGTTTTGATTAGCTTTGGTACATGGCGTACAATATCATCCCATTAGTGCTGGTCTTGGCGCATAGGGCGCCACACTCAAGTCTTCTGTGCTATGGGATCTACCTTATACAGCCACAGTGCCCTGAACTGTGCCAGTGGGTAGATCCAGAATCCCCACTGTAGAGCTCTGGGCAGGTAGTGTGACACACATTAGATGAGGCATGCCACCAGCTCATCAGAAAGTTTAGGATCCTCCTATGCAGGCTGAGCTCAGGAAATTCAAATTGATCAAACAAAAGTAAGGTTAGGTTACTCCCTCAAAAGTTCTTCAAGGTTTTTCCTAGTTTGCAGCAGCAAATGAAAGTAAAGAAAATAAATAATCCCACAAAAGATACAGCACCTTCAATTCAAGAAAAGCAGGAAAGGAGAGCAGGCAAACAATAACGAAACCCCAAAGATGAAGTCACAAAATTGAACACCAAGAAATAGCTTCAAAGTCCAAAATGTTTCTCTTTGCTCTGCACTTCCAAAACTCCAGTCAACTTGTTGTCTCTACCTCCCTCTTAATTTCTGGCTGCATCATAAATATGTGTAGCTAAAATTGCAATATAGACCATTATGCAGATTTGGTATTCTGCATAAATATGTGTGAATTTGTCGTCATACACAAATCATAGCGTGTTACAAAATGAATACAACATTTTAAAAGTAGGCGTCCAAAGTGTCATGCACATTTGTTGTGCAAAGGTTGGTTCCTGTAGTGCATTTTTGCAGGAAAGGTAAAACGCATTTACATTTCTGTGTACAAATTAAAACGCAAATCTGCCTGGCTGCAAAATTGTGCCAATTTGCAGAAGCAGAAAATATGGGAAGATTTCTCAATTCCATGAAGTAAGAAACTGGCAAACACCCTAATAATAATGATGAGACCCACAACAAGCACCGGCCCAAGGTTTAACAAGTGCATGTTACAATCCTAATTAATTTTACCAGAAGCTCTGAGGAAGTGGTGGATTAGACTTGTATAATATTATATGATATGGCATTTATAACGCGCCTACACACAAGTTTTTGAAGGCGCAACAAGACAAGGGATGGGAAACAGAGGGAAGACAGAGACAACAATCTTACTAGTCCTAGTGACATTGAGATTGCGCAAGTGCAGGGGAGGGGGAAGTGGAAAAGTGCAGGGGGTAAAATGGAGGTGGCAGTGCAGTACATAGGATAACAGTAAAAATAATAAAGACAGTACATAAGAGTGTGGCCAGCTGGTGGGAGGGTAAGTGCATGCATCAGGTGTCAAGAGCTAGTAGGGGCTGTATGGATACAGAAACAGTCCCCGAGTGCAAGGGTTTCCAGGGGGGCAGTGCAGGTGTGCAACCGGCGGGGGGTGGACCTGGGCCCAAGATCAGAGGGTAGCCAGGTAACCAGTGCAGATAAGGTTTCAGTCAGGAGATCAGTAGCGGAGAGGAGGAGAGAAAGTGTAAGCAAAGAGAAAGGTCTGGAGGTGCTTCTGGAACTGGAGATGGTTCTCCTCAAGTTTCAAAGAGGCAGGGAGGCTGTTCAAGAAGGAGGCCCCAGAAGAAGTCAGAGATCTACCACCAACTTGTTGCTTGGTGAAGCGACTAACCCGAGGGAGTTGGAGCGAAGCTTGAGAAGGAAGATATTTAGGAAGAGAGAGTTGAAGGTATTGCAGCCCAAGGCCCCAGAAGGCCTTGTGGACAATGCAGAGGATTTTGAACTTAATCCTCGCCGCCACTGTGAGCGAGTGCAGAGATTTCAGTCCTAGTGAGATACGAACCATGGGCTTGAGGCCAAGGACAAGTCTCGCAGTCCTGTTTTGGATGAGTTGCAGAGGGCCTAGAGCAGAGGCAGGCAGATTTAGACATACGCTGTTGCAGTAGTCCAGCCTAAAGAGAACCGGAGCTCTGGAGACAGTGAGCTTCTGGGGGAAGGAGAGGAAAGGAAGAATACCTCTGAGGAGGTACAGCTGGTGGTGTGACTTCTTAGAGACGTCGGAGATGTGGGGAGAGAAGGAACATGTGCAGTCGAAGATGACACCAAGGTTTTTAGCTTCACAGGTGGGAGCAGGAAGAGGGCCAAGAGAGGCCAGCCAGAGAGTGAAAGGAAAGGAGGGAGCAGGTGTTCCAATGAGGAGAATCTCGGTCTTACTGGCATTAAGGCAGAGATCATTGGTGGCACACCACTCCAGGATGGCGTATTGTAAATACAAGTAAACTTTGCAAGCAAAGGGCAGTGATTGGTTCAGAGACATCAAAGTCATTATCCCTAGGGGATGGTATACTAGGATTACACCCAAATTCTGACTAGACTTCCTCATCGATGTGGGTTATGGCATACTGTTTAATTTTTGGAATCGCCCTTTAAAATCCAAAACAGGGATAGAATAATTCAGTGAATCTGGAGCAGGTAGAAACTCTCAATCCATTATAAAGAGACCCTGACCGTTTTTGTTTTACATTCTCAGCAACTTTAGGCACTGAAAACCTAAGGCCATGATCTACCTGTATCACCTGACCATACCACATGCCAGCCGACAACAGAGCACCACGTTTGAAGATACAATGGCGAATAACTAATTTTTATATTTTTACGGAGGAGAGCTGACTCTGCTACATGGAGGACCCAGATTATAAAGGGGATTGACAACCTTGCTGTCAACCATGGACTCTAAAGCCCTTTCCACGATCAGAATGGGGCCTGACACATGTGGAAATCTGGAAGTATCCAAGACCCAAGATCAGTCTGATGTACAGTATAATAAAGAAACATTGTCAGACCTGCGGCATCCACCTAAAGAACATTGACAAGGGAAAAGTCCAGGCTGAATTTTATCTGGCAATGCCAGAAAGTGTCCTTATTTTGTTGAAAGACCTGTTTGCAAGTGGTAAAATTAAGGGTGTTTTACCACCTACGTTAAGACATGCAACAATATCCCTTTTACTTAAACATTAAACAAGGTCGTCCAGAGCTGGAACCAGGCAGTTATAGACCCATTAGCTTTATTAATTCAGAATGCAACATTTTAAGTAAAATCTTGGTGAAGAGATTGGAGAAAACTATCCTGAGATTAATACATACCAATCCAGCGGGTTTTATAAAAGGTAGAGTTTCAGCTTTGAATATGTGAAAGTAGCTACTTACTGTAGAAGAATCGCAGAAATTGGAGACAGATTATGTGGCCTTATGCCTTGATGCATAAAAGGCTTTTGATCAAGTCAGATGGGAGTTCTTGTTGAAAATGATAGAGAAAATGAATTTCAGTGCTGAATACCTGAGATGGATTGAAATGCTGTATAAACATACGACAGCAGAGGTAAACAGGAATGGAACCATTTTGGGTAAATTTGAATTACAGCTAGGGACGCATCCGGGGTGCTCTTTATCCCCTTTAGCCTTTGTGATTTCAATGGAGCCACTGGCTGAGGAAAGAAGATCGAGAACAGGAATACAAAAATTTACTTTAAAGGAGATTGTCAGAAGCTTTGGTTATACGCCGATGATCTTTTGGTGGTTGTTTGAGATCTTCAAACATTGATTCCAGCTCTGATAGTTTGATTAATGAATTTGGTTTGGTATCAAATTATAAAATAGATTGGTCAAAATTAGAAGCCCTGCCCTGTACTCATGCGACCAATGAAGAATTGATAACGAATTTTGGCTTCAGATGGTGCCCCTTCAAGATGAAATACTTGTGTATATGAATCACAAAGAATATTAGGGAGATGAGCTTAAATATGGACATGATTATACAAAACATATCTCTGGAAATATCCCTGGAAATAGAACATTGGGATTCATTGATGGCATTGGGAGGCAAAGTAAACAAGTAAATGACTACAATTAGGAAAATAGGAAGACAAGAGAATATGGCATCTAAAATGTACCATTTCTTAAGCTGGAGTACAGAAAGGAATAAAAAGATCGTAGACACATGGTCAGCATGCCTAAAGGAGGAGATGATGCTAGGGAGAGGGGAAGCTTTGTGCGGGAACATCAAGAAGATGTCTTTAAACGTAGGTGAAAGGGCACGTCAAGTGAAGATCCTGAGTGTTTTGGACTCCAGCACAAATGTATAAGCAAGGATTGATCATGACTGACACATGTTGGGGTTGTGGTCTTGCCCGTGGTATATTAGATCATATGTTTTGTGAGTGTTACAAGGTTAGAAACCTTTGGAGAAGGATCACAGGCTTAATGAACAGAGTCGTAAAGGAAGAGTTGGCTTATGATTTCGAGACATTAATTGTAGGAGAAGACATATTACTGGAGGATTTAAGTCATCATCAAGTGACCTGGATTTTAAAAGGAGCTTTAGCAGGCAAAAAATGTATTCTGCGGAAATTGAAGTCGACAGGTTTTTTGACTTGGAACTCTTGGGTGGAGGAAATGTATTCGATTTGTAATATTGAGAAATTGGTTTTTACAATGCAGAAAAAAGAAGCCACGTTTCAGAAAATTTGAGGGGCTTTTCAGAGCTTGGATATGGACTGAGATTCTGTCACAAGATGAAGCTGACAGATAAGATAAGTACAATTCTGTTAATCTACTTATTTATCAAAATGCACATGTATGTTTATTTATTATTGTGATCTCGAAGATTGATGTGTTGCTTGTATGTATATATCCTTTTTTTCCTCCTTCTCAGTACTTTTACTCAGGTTTGTAGGATTGGACTTTGAATTTTAGGTTTGATGTTTGCCAAGGAGGCAGATGGATTAGGGTTGTTATAATATGATAATTTTGGACTCCAGCACGAATGTATAAGCAAGGATTGATCATGACTGACACATGTTGGGGTTGTGGTCTTGCCCGTGGTATATTAGATCATATGTTTTGTGGGTGTTACAAGGTTAGAGACTTTTGAAGAGGGATCACAGGCTTAATGAACAGAGTTGTAAAGGAAGAGTTGGCTTATGATTTCGAGACATTAATTGTAGGAGAAGACATATTACTGGAGGATTTAAGTCATCATCAAGTGACCTGGATTTTAAAAGGAGCTTTAGCAGGCAAAAAATGTATTCTGCGGAAATTGAAGTTGACAGGTTTTTTGACATGGAACTCTTGGGTGGAGGAAATGTATTCGATTTGTAATATTGAGAAGTTGGTTTTTACAATGCAGAAAAAAGAAGCCATGTTTCGGAAAATTTGAGGGGCTTTTCAGAGCTTGGATATGGACTGAGATTCTGTCACAAGATGAAGCTGACAGATAAGATAAGCACATTTCTGTTAATCTACTTATTTGTCAAAATGCACATGTATGTTTAGTTATTATTGTGATCTCAAAGATTGATATGTTGCTTGCATGTATATATCCTTTTTTTCCTCCTTCTCAGTCTTTTTACTCAGGTTTGTAGGATTGGACTTTGAATTTTAGGTTTGATGGTTGGCAAGGGGGCAGAGGGATTAGGGTTGTTATCATATGATAATTTTAAGATGGTTCTGCTGTATTTGTAGACATTTTTGTTATTAATATTCTTATTTGAAATTTGAATAAAATAGTTTTAAAAAAGAGAACATTGACAAATATATTCCAATAGCAATAGAAAATAGCAATGGCCTTCATCAGAACATTGGAATGATCAAATAGTGGATTCAAGTACATCCCAGTTATATTGGACTATGAACCGCTATTCTCAGAAGTATTTTGTTTTCGCACTCATAACACACATTAAATACTTGAGGTATTAATGTTCATGTTTTAAAAAAGCGCGAATCCACTTACCAACAAATTGGCTAGCAAATGTTCAAATACATTGAGGTTGAATTATTTGGCCAAGATGGCCTTTCAAGAGCTAAAAACAGAATTTGGCAATCCTGCAGTACAAGTTAGCAGATAATTGAACCAGACATTCACCTGCCAATAATATTCAATTGGATAATTTTGGGCCCAGTACTGTTATAGATGTGGTGTAGCGAAGCGAGATCGGTGCTATTCATCGATAGTAAGCTGTACCCATGTGAAACATGATACTTCACTGTAGAGTCGACCTTGGCAATCAAGTGGGCAGTGGAGGTGATAAATTATTATCATACTCTATTCATAATATATATAAAAGCCAAATCCATTGAGGGTTTACTCAATTATTTTATTTTTCTTCACCTCTATTCTTAATCTAAAATATTGCAAATAAATAATAAGTATGATTTTATTGTACTCCAATTCGAACAAACTTCTTATTTTTTTTAAAGAGCTCTGTTCTATACTTTTTAATTCTGCTCCAACTCTAATTCTAACCAAAAAGACCATGCTTCCAATGTGAATTCCATTATCCATCCCTAAGCCTGCCTAACAAGTCACTGCCACTTCTATGGATAACTTCTCCACAGCAATTAGAAACCGAAAATTGTTTACTTGTTAACTTTGATGTAGAACATGCCCAGACTTTCTTTGTTGACCCTCAGATGAAGTTAAGAATCTGCTAATGTGCAGGTGGTCCACAATTTCTAGGCCTACGCTGGTCATTAGGATTTGGGCAGAAATTATAAAAATTGAAGAATTTTACCAGTACCTCATTTTTACCATCTGTCCAATTGTGATATGGGTAGGAAAGCACATCGGGTATTAACACATTGAAATCAGCACACATTGCCTCCAAAACAGAGGTGGCATAAATTGGCCGGAAAAATATTTCTAACTTTTATTACTGTACAGAAGGGACTTTTAGATTCGACCATTGCAAGGGGGGGACATCTTGATGCCACCTTCTCACCAGCTTTCACATGTGATTCATAAAATGTCTTTGCCCCACCTTTTCAGCCTAGCAGCTTCGATTGAAAAGGATGCATGCCCACAGCTGTAGCCTGCAAAAAATAGACAGAGAGAATTGCTTGGCAAGTGCTTGCTGTCTGTGGAGCAGACGATGAACCACTGCTAATACCATCTGCTGATACAATGGTTGCAGCTCAGACCGAGAACAAACAGCAGAGATTCAGAAGTTACATGCTGGGAAGAGAGAACCAATACAGAACCAGGCAGTCGACAAGATAGGACTAACTGATTCCAGTATGGCACCTTGCTTAGTAATACCATTGATCTGTGGAGCCACGAGCTGATCATTGTGATTAGAGATTCATGAGCTTAAATAGGATCAAAACTGAATGACTTGATCCAAAGCCTGGGGCTCGATCCTTGAGTTCTTGCAGGTGCACCCACTTAAAAAGTCAGGACTATGTGATTCCAATATGGCAGCTTGGTTATTTATACAATTGATCTGTGGAGCCACGAGCTGATCATGGTGATTAGAGGTTCTTGAGCTGATGTGGGATCAAAGCTGAATGACTTGATCCAAACCCGGGGCTCGATCCTTGAGTCCTTGCAGGTGCACCCACTCAACAACTCAGTGAACACATTAGCACACTCACCAGGACATAAACGGGTGCAAGACTTCGGTCTTTGTGGAGGTTTTTGGAGACAGTCAGAGAGTGAGAGGCAAAGTGAAGGAAGGAGCAGATAGCAGGAGAGGAATGTGTGAAAGGAGGGTAAGAGCAGCAGAAAGGAAGAGGAGAGGGAAAGTTAGGAAATTAGGACACAGGAGACAATCTCGGGGATGGAGGAAGCCAGGGGAAAGAGAACCATCGGGAAGAAGGAAGGAGACAAAACCAGAGAATGGAATCCTGGGAGAAAGATGAGGCTACGATGAGGAGGATGGAAAGTAACCCATTAGTAAGAGGAGAGCAGAAGTAGAACCAACGTAAAGAGAGTGATAGCAGGACAGGGTGGGGAGTAGAATGTGGTGGAGAGTGCGGTTCAGAAAATAATCCAACAGTAGTCTCACCAAGGTTGCCAACCGATACAGGGGAAGCTATATGGTAGAAGGTGGAGCCAGTGAGCCTTAAAGTGATGCAGGGCCAAGGCAGCTGGGCTATGAAAAACTTAAACCTTGTTGGCATGGAACCAAGAACTGGCAAAACAAATACCATAACAGCTGGTGCAAGACAGTGAGCAATGCGACTTCCTTGCAGACCTTCATTGGGACAAGCACAGGAATGTGCACGTGGGTGTTGTGTTGCACTCAAGAGGCTGTTGCTCTGATGTACTGCACACGGCCAGTGGCCAAGCTCTGTTTTTTTTAACTCCACCACTCTCCTACAGTCCTACTTCTACCTCAAAGAACCACTGGCACCACATATTATTACATGATCCAACTTAGCATCTACTCACCTTTCGCAGTGCAAGGTCCCAATACAAGGAGTGAGGGTTTGTCTTATCTCAGAGTGCCCTCACGGGTGCCTAGTGATCCCTGAGAGAGGGATTCCCATTTTTCATTGAACAATGATATGCTCTTTTTTTTTATTTCTAGAGAATCGGAAAAAAGAAATTGCCAACCAGTGCCACAAAGGAGATGTCAGGCAAGAAGATTAGAGCTGAGGCCAGGCCCCTGCTGATAGTGTGTATGTGGTGGATTCTGACAAAGATCATGGGACATAGTGGGCCCTGTCTCCAGGGAAGGGTGAGGCAATAACCTTACAGTATTCAGCCAACAACAAGGCAAGCTGCAAGTGTCCAGGGGGCAGGTGCTATTTTTAAAAGAAGATCTCTCTGTTGGAAGAAAGTTCATGACTGGGGTTGTCCGTATTCTTTGCTTCACATTCTGAAATACAGCCACACAGATTTTATAGTTCAAGTAATGCTGACCTCTGATGGCCATATGTTGCACATTATTCAAGCATATAAAGGACTGCATCAAGGCTGAGATTTGGCCCTGCCTTATTTAAATGATTTACTTCTGACATGGAGGAGGGTTTTAGAGATGTTCGACATTTTCCTCCTCAGATGAGTTGTAATTAAATATTTGGCTTATGCAGGCGATATACTCCTCTGTGATGAAACTCCTGTAGATCTGCAACGTTCCCTTGATGCACTCAATAACTCCATTTGTAAAATGGATTAGAAATGAATATTTTGTCTGTGTGCAAAAACTGAAATTATACACACCTCAGTTGGACACTGAATCATGTGAAGTTAGAATAGAACATTCTTTTTACTTAACTTGGTTTTGTAATTCATCCAAGACCTTCTTGTAAATGTACTTCTACTAGATTTAAAGAAGAAATCGGCATTCAAGGTATTCAAATAAAAAAATGCACTTTTTATTTTTTATTTTTTATTTACTTGTCTATAATCAAAACAAAATTTGATTTTTACAAGAAATCACATCTCATATCTCACATAGTGGAGGAGAAGAAAAACCGTTGCACGAAGACAAAGTAGAAATGAGGACAACACAGTGGAACATAAGAAGAGGTGCCAGACAGGGTAGGAGAAACTTTGTTAGGTGTTACTGAGTGAGCTATCACTCTCTATTGCTAGTTTGAGTGCAGCCTCCAGCATCTTTACCGCCGCAGTTGACCATTTTGTCTTTTCGCCTGCAACCAGGCGACACCACCATGTGTCTTCCTCTCGAAGTGCTGCATCGTACATTAATGGTAGCAGGAAAACTTCTCGCAGATATGCTGTTTTTGCACAATTTAGAAGTAAGTGTTTTACAGTTTCCACCTCTTGAGTCTCTGGGCATAATCTGCATGTTTTAGAGAAGGATTTTGTCCGAATGGCTTTGATTGAGGTTGATTTGAGTTAGCATTAGATTAAATCTCATTTTCATGAAAATTTTCTGTAACCTTTTGTCGGGAAATTTTATACAATAATTCAAAGGTATGTTGAGCTAGTTTGTTGTCGGCGGTAGGTGGGCGAGTAACTTATTTGTCATCGTTACCTCACATGTTTGAATCCAGTCCTCCTGAGCTATTTTTCTCTTTATCTTGCCAAGATTTTGCATTAAGTCCTCTGGCGTACAGGCCAGATCAGTCAGATTTTTTTGTAGATGTTGCTCCCATTTATTCAGGGCAATGCAGTGTCCTTGAATAAGTTCCTTCTGGATTGCTTTAAATAGTGGTAGAGCATCTGAAGAAATTATTTTGCGCAGCAGTCTTATTTGACTTTGCTTGACAGACGCTTTCATTGATAAGAGGCCCAGTTCACGCCTAATAGCTGAAATTGATGTTGATTTTGAGAGGCCCAATACTGCTTTCCACAGAAAACCTTCCAGTTTTGGCCATATCGTATCTTCGATGTTTAGAGCCGCGTCCATTGCGTAGACTATCGATGAAACCACTTTTTGCTTGTAGAATTGTATCGCTGGCAGTAGGAACACTTTCCATATTTCCGGTCTACAAGTTTAGTCTGGGTGGTTAGTGTTTTTATTTTCGACCACAAGGCCAAGTGTATAGCCTTTTCTGAGCGTGTAGCATCGAACATTATTCCCAAGTATTTTATACTGGTGACAATTTCTATCTTCTTATTGTTCAAAAACCAGCGTCCGCTGTTACTTGCGGGTGTTCGTTTTTTTCCCATGATCAGAATTTTGGATTTGGTGGTGTTTATTTCCAGATCATTTTCATCAATGTACTTGGCCAAGTTGTTAAGTTGGCGCTGGAGCCCAATTTGGGTCTGATCCATAAGGATTAAGTCGTCCGCGTAGAGTAGTCTAGATATTGAAATATTTCCTACTTTTGGTAGAAACGCTCTTACCGCTGGTTGGGTGCATTGGTAATCGCCCAGAAATGCAATGAAGAGAGCCTGGGGCGAGCGGACACCCCTGCTTCACACCTCGTTCAGATGGAAATTGCTCTGACATCAAACCTTGTTTGTTAAGACGAACTCTCAGCTTTGTATCCGTGTGGAGAGCAATCACCGGTCCTAGGATTTCTCCCGGGCATTTCCATTTTGATAATATTGACCTAAGCTTCCGTCGACTGATTTTATCGAAAGCTTGCGTCAAGTCTACGAACGCTATGAATACTTTTGGCATACCGTTCTTCACGTTTTCTTTTATGATGTTTAATAACATAATATTGATACTTTTACTCGCGTTTTTGACAAAGCCTGTTTGGAGTTCGTCCAGACATGGAGCTGTTCTTGCCCATCTGTGAAATCTAGTGAGGAGAAGATTTGCAAATATCTTGCCCATAATATCTAAGAGGGCTATAGGGCGGTAGTTCACTGGGTTGTCTCTGTTTCCCTTTTTAAAGATGGGCACTATCAGTGCTTCTGTCCATGTTTTGGGGATTTGTTTCTTTGCCTGGCATTGATTGAAAATTTTGGTTATGAGAATGGACCATTCCTGGGGATGCTGTTTTAGGTCCATGTTGGTTAGGCCATCAGGGCCCGGTGCCCTAGATGTTTTCAATTTGAGTATAGTGGCCAAAATCTCTTCTTGGTCTGCGAGATCAGCCCATGATGTCGGCTTGGGAGGTGTGTATATTTCAGTAGTTTCAGGCAAGGGTGCGAATTGGGCTGCGAAGAAGGATATCCAAGTCGATTCTGATATTACATTTGATAGTTGGTTGGCTGTCTCGTTGCTTTTGTTTTGAATCAGCGCCCAGAAATTTTTCAAGTTTTTTGACATCAAGGTTTTTTTCGGCGTCGTTCTGATACATGGCCCCTTCATGATTTTTCAGCCATGCTCTATATGATTTCGCGGCAGCTATGGCGATTTCTTTTTGCTCGTTATTGTCAGAGACTCTAGCCAAACGCATCAGTTTGCGGACTGCTTTTCTTCTCACCACCAGTTGCACATCGTAATCATGGGTCCTGTTTTCATTTTATGAGCTTTGGTTTCTTTGCTTTTTCCTGTACTTCACATGTAGCGTTAGGTAGTTTGGCCTGGTTTGTGAGGACGTGATGGTTTCATCTGCCTCGTCAAATTTCTGGGAGATCTCCTTGATGTTTGCTGCTGTAATTTGAATTCGGGAAGAGTTACGTGATACCTCTAAGTCAAAAGGATAGAATTCTTTTGGAATGCTCACTGACTCAAAGGTCATTGACAACAAGTTGTGGTCGCTGGCTTTAGTTCGGTAGACTTCATAAAAATCGAAGGACGTTAGAAGAGAATATAAAACGAAAATGTAATCCAATGTTGCTGAGGTGTCAAGTCATTCCCAGGTTGGAATCATTGGAAGGTGGCCGCGCAGTACTGCCACGTTGTGGAAATTTCTAGAGTCCATGAAGTCTGACCATAGCACACCTCGTTCTAAGGATGGTGACGGATGGGGGTTTGTCAAGAATTGCTCACACCTAGCATTCAGGTCTCCACAAATAAGGATATGATCGGTGGCCAATTCACTGGTGAATTTGTCTAAGGTGTCTGCGACGGCATTACAGAACTCTGTATTGGTTGTTTTTTGCGGATTCCAATAAATGTTTATGATGGCTAAACTGGATTTTGTTTTCTTTCGTGATAGCTTTTCAGGGTGGATCCACTCTGTTCGTAGAGCCAAAATACCGTAGGATTCTGTCACTTTCTTTTTGATAGAAATGCCTGATCCAAGTTTGACTGCGGTTAAGAGGCCAGATGATGGTCTGCCAAACATGCCCTTACTTGCCGGAGAAATACAGGTTTCGTAACCGTCGATCATTGGTTGTTCCATCAACCAGGTCTCCTGGAGGCAGATGATGTCAAACTGTGCCAGATCAAATGCGTCCAATTTGGTTAAATGTTCATGGCCTCTCGTATTCCATGAACACATCGATGTTTCCTTTGATTTAAGGTCTTGTAGGGTTTCAGGAACTATTTTGCAAGTCGACGTTGATGAGACATTTCGTTGTTATGTTTGAGTATTTGGGTTTAGCACCTTTTTCAGCCATCTCCATGGACCCTAAGGTTTGCGTTTTTTGTTATGGGACCACTAAGGGCTTTGATTAGTCGAAGAACTGTGTCTTCGATTGTTCTCCCATCTGACGTTATTTCTTATGTTTTCTATATATTTTGGTTTCTTGTAGTTTGTATTTTCATTTGTTGCATAGTATTTCGGTTGAAGTCTCCCTAGCCGGCTGTCCCCGTCCCCCTTGTGCATTTCACCTCTTTTCTTTGTGGTCCGGACTTCTGTGTTTATTCAATGGTCAGGCTGATTTTCCGTCGATCTACTTGAGGGATGCATGCTTTTTTTCGGATAACACTGGTGTTATGATTTCCTCAAGGGCAAAACCCATTTCCTTCAAGGCGAGGATCACGTCTTGTTTTAGCTCAATACTTGCAGCCTTTGTGACATGGAGGTACGCTTTGGCCTTCTTATGTCTGTGATATGGTTCGATCAACACCAGATCTGCCATATCCAAGGATTTTAGCTTTGGTATTTCGGCTAAGATCTTGAGGATTGTCTTTCTGTTTAATATTAGAGAGTTTTTCCCGGCCGTCAATTGCTCCATCTTGAAGATTTGTGCTTGGGAGAGTCTCGTAGCCATTGATAAACCTATCCGTGATTTAGCCATGTTTTGTTCCTTTCTAGTCTTCTGCCTTTGTCTAGGAATTTCAATTTTTTCTGGAGTTTGGTTCTCGTTTTGTTGAGTTTTCTTTAGTGGGTCCAAAGGAGCTCTGTCTGCTTCTTCACAAACATTGACTATGAGGCTCTGAGTTTCTGGTATGGTCATAATTGTAGATGGTTTTTTCAGTTTCTCCTGAGTGGCGGTATTTTCTGCTGTATTTGCCGTCTGCTCTCAGTTTTGGTTAGTGTCATCTAGTGAGTCATAGACTTCTTTGTGGTCCAAATGAACTGTTAAGTCTGAAAGTGATAGGTTTCTCGATGAATCGGCTGTAGATGCGATGGAATTATCTAATTCAATTATCTCTTGTTCCTTCGTTGAGTTTTGGCAAACTGGACCTTGGGATATAGTGGGAGTTTTAGATGATGGTACAGCTTTGATGGAAATTGGCGGAGTTGACTTTGCAATGTTAAAGATTGTCGCTACTTTGGATTGGTCTTTGTTTTTTTTCCCGTTTCGGGATTTTGGGCCAGGGCGAGGGGTCGTCCTGATAGAAGTGGTGTTTGCACCATCAATTTTTGGCTCCTTTGTGATCAGCATCGAAATTTGATCCTTTTGAGCATTCAAATGTGATTCTCGTAAGCAACTTGCATTCAATTTGGTTTCAATTAAATTTTGGAGTTGTGCAAGTTTTGCATCTTGTTGTTTTTCTTTCTCGCTGTTTTGTTGGGTTAACGCTGTGATAAAGCCCTCTAAGAACGTTACTTTGGTGTTTATTGAGGCTGATAAGGTTAATGAATCTTTCATTGAGTCATTTATTGACTCGTATAACTTTACAAAAGGAGCCAGTCCCACCTTAATTGCTGACATGATCGTAACGAGATCCGTTTTTTTTTATGGAGTCTCTTTGGGAAGATTCCCAAAACTGCTGCTGGGTCTTTCGTTTCTGACTGGGGTTGAGATGTTATAGGGAAGGCCACTTTGGGTTGAAGATCTCCTGACTGGGGAGTCACTGCACTGTTGTTCCTTCTTTGACCCAACTGGGCCAACACTGGTTGAGCCTGCGCTGATTGAAGTGGGCTTCTTTGATCCCATCCACTAATTACCGTGGCGTTGACTGACAGTATTAGTAGATCGTTTCCTAGTCCAGACCTCTCCGCACAATACGGTGAAACGTCATCATCAAGTAGGTTGATTTGAGCCAGGGCTATGCCTCCAGACGGTAGCTTATGGACGTTGTTCCTCTCATTCAGGTCGACAGAAGTTTCTGGGCCTGGGACAGTGGCCTGCGCACAGGGGGCGTCTTCTGAGAAAGGTTGGGATGGGGCAGGTATGATTTTCCTTTGGTTCGGAACTGGGAGAACTGGGGGAGCTTCTGCGACAGCGTCTAATAATTTGGCGTCTAAAAGTTCTACCTCAGATTCTGATTTCCTTTTTGTTGGTTTGAAAAAGAAGTCTTTTAGGGAGTGAGACATCAGAGGGTTTTGCAAGAATAGCTTTCCTGATTGTCCCTTTTAGGCTGTTGCTCTATGAACTTTTCTTTGATGTTGGCGATCTTGATTCAAAAGTTCCCCCTGCTCCTTGACGATCTTTTTTGTTAACGCTCTTTTTTTTAACAATGCCATTGCTATGTCCCTTTTTTGTCTAATGAATTCATTTGTAGAAACATTCGATGGGCTGAGGATTGATTCGCGGTCTAAGTCTGAGTCCATGAATTTATTCCCCTCTGAATTATGAGGGGTATTTTGAGAGCTTTTGTTCTTTTTGTTTTGGTGGATAGGGCGCAGGGAGTCCGCCGAGGCAGCAGAGGGCGCCTCTGCTACTGCGCCGAGTTCGTTCAGTGGCTTTCCACTCTGGCTGGTATAGGACTCTGCCAGTGTACTGAGGCATGGACCCTCTCCCTCAGTCACTTGTGCCGGACCAACCTCCAGTTCCTGGATCGAGGACGCACCATCCCCAGCCGTTGTCTGCGCGTGATCGCGCAGGGCACCACACGACTCAACCCCCACTAGCGTCTCCTCGGGCCGCGAGCTGAGGTCAGCCTTGCGGCGTCCTTCGACACTGCTCGGCTCTACCTCACTCGCCGCAGCGGAGGCCCGCGGACCACGAGCAGACAGCAGCGGGGGCGGTCGAGCCGCCAGGGGGGCATCCACCAGCGGCAACGGCAGCCGTTGAGACGGTGAAGTCTCTTTGGGATGGATCACCACGTCCACGTCCACAGGTAAGGGCTGAGCTGGCGATTGTAAGAGCTAAGCCATGGAGGGGGTTTTGAGAGATGGAACGTCAGAAGGGCGGAAAGTTGTTGAAGAGGCGGGTAAATAGTCCCCGCTAAAGTCCTCGTAGCTTTCATCTGATTTTTCGCTCAATGCTCCCTCCTCCGCGTCCTGTAAGTTTTTGGTCACGTCCTCCAAAAGGCAGGAGGCCATTTCAGTAGGAATTGGGCACATTTGTGCAAGTAAGGCAGATGCTTTTTTCTGTGCTGGCATGCTAGAAATGGGTTTGGTGCCAGCATTTGTCCCCGCACTCAAACTCAAACTTGAGTTCGAACTTTTACAAGTTTCTTTCCGGTTTTGTAATCGGACGTATTTTCTCCTCAGCACTCTGCCTGAGGGACTTTTTTGCTGAGGCTGAGGCTGGGGAGTGGGATTGTCTGAAATGAGTGGGTTATCACTGTATGATTGTATCGTTCTGGGGAGCAGAGGCAACGTTTTTGGGTCAACTTGCAAGACCATGTCTCCTCACCTCCAAGCCTCTGTAGACTGCTGATGACTGCTCGCACCTCAGCGAGCCAACTCTGTGTGCTGCTGTACGTGGATGCTGGGGTTTTTAACCTCTGATGCAGAGACTGTAGGCAGTGTAGAAAGACTCACAACAGCTAAGCAGGGACTGCTGATGACTGCTCGCACCTCAGCGAGCCAACTCTGCATGCCGCTCCGCGTGGATGCTGGGGGTTTTAACCTCTGATGCAGAGACTGTAGGCAGTGTAGAAAGACTCCCAACAGGTAAGCAGGGACTGCTGATGACTGCTCGCACCTCAGCGAGCCAACTCCGAGCCAAAATGCACTTTAAGTTTAATGTTTTTCCGTAATACCAGTCATACATTTCTATAGAGCAAACGTAGTTACATGGTTAATATATGGAGTCAAACTTGTTGAAGTCTACCTAGCGTCAGCCATTCAATACAAACGGGGAATATACTCATTGAAAGCTATTGTATGGTGGAGAAGTCTTAGCTTCTTTTACCAAATTGTGAATCCTCCACTGAACTGTATATTTAGAAACCAACTTTCTTCCTTGGACAATAACTCAGTCCCTGAATTTAGGAAACTGTCTATATTCCGTATTCCTCATCGACTTATCGCGAACCCTGGATGACTTACTGGCTCATCCTGTAGAGGTTAAAAAGACTGGTGTATTACTGGCCACAAAGTAAAACATTACACTCTGTTTAGATACGTTACCCTTTCTGAGAAACATCTAATACCCCCACCTCCGCCCTTATTTAACAAAGTTTCAAAAACTCTTTCTGGGACTATCAATTTTTAAGATTTCACTTCAATTTACTTTTTAACTCATGAAGTGATTGGCCCAAGGATTTCAGCACCTCGTGATCGGGATTTTGCAGGTTTTGTACGGTTGGATCAAGTATTAAGATATAGACCACCCACTAATTGATAGTGCAAAAATTGCACAGGTTGAGATTACTGCACTTTAAGAATGTTTTACATGATACTTTTATTCAACAAGAGAATTTTGGAATCTTATTTAACGAGATTCCAAATCAATTTCTAACTTCTGGGAGTGAGGATTGTGTATATTGGGGTGTCTTGCTTCAAGCCCAATAGATCAAAGTTAGCTTCCTTGTTTTTGTAGATTCCCCTTTTTCTGGTTGCCGCGGTCCGATTGCCATGTACTTAGAATTACCCAAACCAGTGGACAGCATAAGGATGAGAGCACATTAGTATCCCAGGCTGAAATCCGAAAGTTAAAAATTAATTACAGCTATACCTATAATTTGAAGATTATGGCAAAGTAATGCAATACATGGAAAACCAATAAGAAAATCTTTGCAACAATATCCTTAATCGACCCACAACTTGAAAACTTAGTAGGCATCATTATATCATCAAACAAAAATTATGCACCTCCTGATGAACCACCATATCATAAGGCGGGGAAACACGTGTTGAGGAGCAAATCACAAAATAAATAGGGGCAACCTTTGTACTCCTCAACAAATCACCAGAATGACAGTATAATCCTACCTCAAAAGCAACGTGTAAGAACGCAGAGTCATCATCACCTACCAATAAAGAAATTAGTAATTGATTGATATCCTATCCAACTATTTACTCAACTAAGGATCTACAAACTTCAAGAACCCAAGAGTAAACAAATTGAAGGCAAAAACTGAATGACAATTAATTCAGTCATGCAAAGAAATAAGGATCTAAAGGCAACAATTGAATGACATTAAATTCAATCATGCAGTAAATCATGCACTGAGCCAAGGATCTAAAGGCAACAATTGAATGACATTAAAGCCTATTAAACATTGAACCAAGGATCCACACACTTAATGAATGAGGAAGACAGCAACTGAATGATAACCAATTCAATTGTTCCTCCTACATCAGATCCAATAACCTAATGAACTCAATATAGAATAGGTTTCAAAGAACTGCTAAATATAAAAGTGTATACATACCATAATTAAAAGGCATCAAAATAAAGTAAAAAAAAAACTTGAAGAAACTACAGTGTGAATACTGTCATTATTTATACCTATTATCCAACAAATACAATTGCAACCAGTGAAAGCGCGACTGGATTCTTATCTCTTTGGTCTATCAGTTATTGAGCCCTGGCCAGCTTCAGGGCACATGAATCACAGTTAGCAGCTAACTATCAACATAAACCAATTAACAACGTATGCATTTGAAACCAGTAAGGTGTAGCGCCAAGTGCTGAGATTAAGCTGGTGTCATTCTATCAAGATATTAAAACTGTTATACTCTAACGGTAAAGGTTTTAAGTTTGGGGCCAGAGTCTAAAATCAGTAGTTCGGTCTTTTTGGTGTTGAGGGACAAATAATTAGTTGCCATCCAATCATGGATAGTGGAACAGATAGTGTTAAGGTTAGGAATGCCCTGGGCATACAGGCCCGAGAGTTTCATGACAACCTGATTGTCATCAGCATATTTAGTGTACAGGACAACCAGGCCATCTAGAAGTCTCAAAAGGGGAATGATTTAAATGTTGAACAAAGAGGACCCTTGAGGGACGCCACATATAATGGGTGCTGAATTGGAAAAAGCCTCGCAGATAGAGTGACTACTCTAGCATTGCGAGGGCCAAGAAATGAGGTGACTCATTGTGAAGTAAAGCTATAGCAGCCTTCTATGGATTGCAGTCCGTCCACCAATAGGTCATGATCCACCAGATCAAACGCGGCAGATAAATCGAGGAACATTAAGAGTGCTGGTTGGCTGTGATCAACAATATTCAGCAGGTTTGCTTTAAGATCCAGCATGGCAATCTCAGTTCCATGTCTGGCTCGGAAGCCCGACAGATGTATACCAAGGATATTGTTTTGTTCAATAAAGCTCTGGAATTGTAAGTAAGCAACTTTGTCCAGAATGTTGAGGAGTTAACGGGAAATTGGTTATGGGGCAATAGTTTTCTGCAGAGATAGGATCAAGGTTGTCTTTCTTTAAGAGTGGGGTCATCCATGCCTCCTTAAGGAAGAGCGGCACGGACCACTCAGCAAATGAAAGGTTAACTAGCTTAGTCACCCAAGGCCATATCACATAAATACAACCAATAAAAAAGTCTGGAAGGGCAGACATCCCCCCGTCATGAGGTGGGTTTCATGCTAGTAACAATCTGAGATATGACAGTCTCACTACTTAGTGTAAATTGGAATGAAGATGTGTTAGAGACTATGGGGAGTTTAGGTTCACGAGAAACAGATAAGGAATCCCTCACCAAGTTACATGAATTCCTAGTATTCTGAATGGAACATTGGTGGGAAAAGCCTTTATCAAAAAATCGTGAGCTCTCTGTGTCTACATCTCATTCCTGGCTTATCACAATACCAAGAGATAGAGTTTGACTTCAAAGAGGCTGGACTGTTCAAGGCACAAGGCTGTTTTTCTGTATCTCAACAAGGCTTTTTAGTCTCATCTCCTGATCCCCTCTGGGGTGGAGGAAGGGTTTGCGTATTCCCATACCAGGTCATTCAACACTGTATTTCTTTGTGGAACCCAAGCCTCACCATTTGCATAAAAGCAAAGAGCATTTTGGGAACATAAGAATGCCCACAATTTTAAATTTGAAACATGTCTGTGATAGTGACTCAGCAAGAAACCCTTTTGAGTGAGTAAAAGAAGTTGGACTCTGCTCTTTTCATTGATTACAATATTCATCGTAACAAAAAACGTCTGTAAATGGCAAAACATATAGACAAATGTAGACAATTTCTGAACGGCTCAGGGACAGAGATGGGAGTTCACTGGGCATCACAGTGCTCCTGCAAAACAAGCTTGGCCAGTGCTCTACTCTGCTTGTTCTGGCCCTTTTCTTACCAGGGAAATAAACTAGAGAAGCAGGCATTAGACGTTTAATAGGTCCCAGCGGGCCATCAAATATACTTTACTTTTTGGCATTCTCTTTGTTAATGTGGAGCACTTAAACTGAAAGCTATCCATAGGCTTTGCTTCATTTAACTAACCATTGTTTTGGACAAGACACTCTAAAGGTTTCTTTAATCTGAACTATAAAAGAAGCATATTTTTATTCAGAAAGCACACACAAAGCACCTGTTAACTGCATACATCTATGTCTTTGTCTAAGAACATGAAAATACATCCACAAAAACGTGTTGATCTATCCCCTTACTTTCATGTGTTATATATTGACACACAAAAAAGTGTTTATTTTGTATTTATTTTTTGCAAATGATTACGTTTCCCTCATATCATTTATGAAAAATGGCTTTCTCAGTCAATGACAAACAACAAGGTTACCTTCTTATACATTATCTTTTGATGTGACTCTTTAAATCTTAAAAGAACATTTACAACACCTTCATGACACTCTGTTTTGCCCTATACTGAATTGCATTCTGGTATCTGAAGTATTCCATGCAAGTTGGGGGTATATAACGCTACACTTGTAATCTTTTTGCTGAACATATTTCTCTAAAGATTTCTAAGGGTAGTGTTTCTGGTTTCTGTACTTTTCAAGTCATCTCTAAACAAAAAACTGGTGAAAGGCAGATATGGAGGTTAGGAGGGGAAGGAGAAGAGGGCAAATGGGTAGGATCTGCCAGGTATAAGGATAAGGGACAAGAGGTTGCTGGAGTGGAGGTGGTTTCAATGGTCCTGGTACTGTGCTGATTTTATAAGATTCAAAGTCCTGCATGATTGTTTACTCTCTCTACCAGAAGACCTCCCCAGTAAATTGGCTAAGGTACGTTTGCCCTATAAGGCAATCCTACTATCGAGGTACTTTGCCCTAGCCCCAATTCATGCCTTGACAGAAGCTGCACTCACAGCAGGAGACATTTGTTAGTTATCTAGCTCGCCTGATGTTTTTTTTTTTAAATGCATGAAGATTAATTCCTTTTGACACTCATAATAATCCTCATCTGTTGCTCCTCAGCAGTTAAAAGCAGGTTGATTGTTTGGACAATATGGCCAACTATATACAACATAAAAATAAAAGCAATAATGAAACTACTGCAATATAACATAATTAGATATTTTTTCCACTGTATTCCAAAGTCAGATGGTATTTACAAGCAACAGTTGCAATAGAAGACAGGACATCACCAGGATTGCACACAGTATCTGTGTGGTGAGCTAACTCAATTTTATTTTATTTCATTTATTTATTGGGTATTTATAATGCGCCTATACACAATGTGCTTCAAGACGCAACAAGACAAGATGGTGGGGGAAAAGAGAGGACAAAACAAAAATAATCCTGCTAGGCCTTGTGACATTCGGAATGTGCAAGTCCAGAAGAGAAGTGCAGGGAAGTGTGGAGGGGGGTAAGTGCTGGTCACGGCAGAAGGGCCCATGAGAAAATAAAGCCAGGGGAGGCCCGGTGGACAGAGGCAGGGGAAAGCAGAGAGTGCAGGGGAAGGAAGGCCCATGAGCTAAGTGCGAGGTAAGGGACAGGGACGTCATTTCATCAAAATGCCACAGGTAGCGGAAATGACATCACACAACCCTTGACCTCTGATGACATCACAGGAAGTGGTGCAATTTGACCCCACCCCAAAGTGAAATCACGTGAAGTGATGGAACCTGACCTTTCACCGCTTCACAAAGCAGGAAGTGTCATCACATAGCATTGTTATTAAGTACACTACGAAAAATATGGTTACGATATCACTGTAAAGTGATATACATTTTATACAAGAATGGATCACGATATGTATCGTTAATATCAGTGTGTATAGGCCCATATTACCAAATTACTTTGACTGCAAGCAGACATCCAATGCCAAATGTTAATGATGTGTTATTATTTAGCGCTTACACGTAAGTGCTTTATATAGAACAAAAATACATACAGTATCACCCAACATATGTTGGTACTCATTTATCCATAAACTCCAGATCCTGCAAAGAAATGCCCTTAGAAAACCCCTAGGCATCCCCAGAAGACAGCACATCTCTGTATTCAGACAAAATAATAATTGGTTACCCATCAAAGGTATAATTCAACTCAAATCAGAGTCATTGACTCACAAATGCCTCAACAATGCTGCCCCCCAGTACCTTGCCGAAAAATGTACTAGGAACATCACTGTTCGACACACTAGAGACACCAACTCAGGCTGCCTCAGAGTCCCTAGGTTGAAACTGATGAAAGATGGTGGCAGTAGCTTTCCTGTCAAGGCGGCCCAACTCTGGAACTCATTACCCTCTACCTTAAGTACAGACCAATCTCTATCCAAATTCAGAAAGAACTTCAAACTCTGGCTCACCTCCAAAGATAGCCCACCTTGCTAGCTTCCTTATCCTAAATAACAAAGCTAACCCAAGCATCCTTGTATATTTTGGTACTATCACTATCACTAACTTGCTTTGTATTCTATTGTATTATAACCTGTAAACATTATGTACTCTGCTATTTGCATCATATCCTGCAATTGTACTTTATTGTATTGTAACCTGTATATTTGCATCATATCCCGCAATTATACTTTATTGGATTATAACCTGTTCATTTGCCTACATACATCTTCATATTGTATCATATCCTGTAATTACTGTATTGGAACTAAGAAACTGCATATCCTTGTAACGCGTCCAGATACCTACGGGTGAGGAGTGCTCTATAAAAAATAAACAAACAAACAAAAGGTTGGAAGTCTGAACTGGCTTTGCTGGGATTCAAACCTGCAACCTGCAGATCACACACACATTGTAGCAGCAAGCGTTCAACCTACTGAGCTATCTGACTGGCTATAGCTATCTTACCGGCAAAAGTAAAATGAGCAATTACATGTCTGAATGTTCTCAAAGTGAGAAAGCAGATTACACTCTGTAGTGGATACCATTAAACTGGTAACTGAAATTTAACAGCAAGCCAATTCATCTGCAGGCCTGGTGCAGAGTTGGTTCAAATGTCAAGCCTGCGTCGATCTACTTTTCAGGCTTCAGAGGTTGGCAACATACATACCATTCAAAGGGTTCATAACTGTGTATTAAAGAATTTAGAGTAGCGCAGGAAAAGCAGCGCACTCACATGGCATCCCGTACTCTTGGGCACTCGTTACATAATACATGCAAACAAAGATCCTGAACAGCATGCCATGGAGCTAGGAAAAATAGACACGTTACAACAAAGCATTAATTGTGGCACAATAAAATCAAGGGCCACCTTATGTGCTATGTTCAAACATTTCTACACTGTACACAAGCTTTTATGCACAAGGAATTGGTCAAGTGACCGAGGATAAAGAGATGAAATGTTTTGTGATGATCTTAACAGAGATGACGGCAGAAATAAACATGCTATAACTGCAACTGAGAAAACTACGAAATTGATGGGTATTCCACTCTAAATGCTTTGTGGAAGTTTTTGTCTACATTATGAATTTGAGGTGTTTAAGAACAGACTAAATCAGTGACTCGCCCCCTGAAGTGTGCCTGAAATAAACGTTTAGTGAGTCTAGCAATTATTGCATAGAATTTCAGAAAGACAAATGATTTGTTATTCCCATTCCTTCTTATTTAGGGTCACTGCTCAAAGTGTTACACTTGCAGAACCTCCTGTTTTTTTAGAGGTCTGAACAAGAAAGCCAGCCAGTCCAGAAACAAAGGACCATATGGCGCTGGTCACAGCTGGCCACAGCCCAGCAGCTTCAATTACCTGAGTGTGATGGGTATGCCCAGATGTGGGTCTGAGCCTGCTCGGCCGAGCGACCCAAGCTACTCCTCACTGATGAGGCCCAATGAGGCCAAAGCATATGTGGGGATGCTTGTGGTTTTGTGGACAGGGGCTGGGACCAAGCCTGGTTTGCATATGGTCTTTCCCCTTTTGTAATGGCTTGGCAGGTGATGAACGATGGTCTGGAGAGTTGCCCAGAACAATTACCAGAGGTTTAAGATTAATTCCAAACCTTACAGCCATCACCTCTTTGTTTTGCTATGTCCCAGATAATGTTCTGTCTGCCTGTACAATTGAAATTTGGTTTTGGATTCCTTTCAGGGAGGGCAGTAAATTGGAACTGTGTGTCCTATTTGCAAGCCTCATATGATGGTGATGCAACCAAAAGGTCATCTAGGAACTGGACCAAGACCGATCCAAAAGGGGAGTACATATTTCTGTAACTGTTGAGAGAAAAAGGTTAGGGATTCAGTGTACCCTTTCGGGAAACATATACAGCTGTGCTCTATTCCAATATGTGAAAATGCAAAACAATATCAGCTATCTTTCTCCATAGAGACAGAGAAGAAAGCTGAGCACAGGTCTACTACCATGAAGTGAGGTGAGTCTGGCAGAATGCACAACAGTATCATTGTGGGGGTTAGGTACCACTGGGAAGGAGGGGATAGTGACTGCATTCACGGCTGCCTTGGTCAATAGTTGGGGCATTTAGATTTGGGAAAGGGTCGAGAGCTCCCTGATTAGGGTTAGGGAAATGAGCCGTGTTGGTGGCGGGTGTCTCTAGAGGATTTCCCTGCCATTCGTTGTCCTGTAAATATGCAATGTCTGTGGCTGTTAGAGGCACCCATTCTTCCAATGCTACTTCTGCTTACAGTAGTTGCAAATTAAAGAGACTGATCAGTTCTGGGTAAATCACGTGTGAATGAGAAGGGCACAACCACACCTTTGCTCTGGCACACTCAGGGACACACACAAGACAAACTCTGGAGCAAAGTCAACAAAGTCACCACAACAAAATATGCACACAGCCAGTTAATGCCAATTGTGTGCAACTTTCCATGTCCTGCCACATAACGACCCAGCACAAAATATGGTAATCCGGACCTAGTTCTCCTGCAGATCTCACCTTTCTATGGCTCCTGCAAAGGCAGCTCCTAACTCCGGGTGGAGTCCACACTGGCAGATGGATGGAAAAAGTACTGCACAGGTGAATTCTCTCCAAGAAGTTCAAGGGTTTTACTGAAATTACAGCTATGAAACTAGAATCCTCTGCCAAAAGATCCTTTAGATGGATGTGTTGCGTAAGCCGCCAAAGCAAGAAACCATTGACAAACACATTAGACTTGGAATTCAGTAAACAAGCACTAAACAGTGGTGGCTTGTCCATATGAGCGATGGGGCAATGCAGAAGTACCTGGTGTGAAGGTGCCAAGAATGTCAGACAGTCTCTGAATTAACTAGCTTCAGGGCTGGAGAACAGGGCCACTGCACTGGAAAGACCAGTCGGTGCATGCAGGGATGCAAATGTCTATTAGGCTCCATGTGTGGTGGGTCACAGAGCTTGCCCAGTTGCATATGGGCGACTGCTGTGTTGCTGTCCCTGCCAATAAAGGATCCTGCTGACCAAAGCACCAGCCCATAGGATCCCCTAGGGCATCTGATATTCAGATCCCTGTAATGTACAAAACAGCATATGCTGTGGGTCTTGATCCTAGCACATTCAATGCATCTTAGATTGCCAAAGTAGAGGCGAGACTCAGTGAGAGACATGAAAATCACCTCTTGCCCTATGTTCCCCGTAGCGGTTGGGCCCATGTTTGGTGAACACTTAGTCTAGGTTAGGCCCATATTGATCATGCACGCCGATAGCAAGATATTTGCGTCTTTGCTGCTACAACATTTGGAAGTTTGGTCGAGTGAAACATGTAGACTAAGAAAATCCGGGTGGGCTTCCAAAAAAAATCAAGACTTAGTTTATTATAGATACCTACAGGAACTTGCCTGGGAAATCCTATGATTGTGTACATGTAGCTTTCATTGATATATCAGCAGCATTCAATTCTGTAAATAGACCTTGCTGTGGCGCAAATTGACAGCCTGGGGAATTCCCATGGGCCTTTTGAAATTGTTCATCTTGCTGCATGAAAATTCAAATATACAGGTCAGGCTTTTTTACCAAGGCTCTTTATCAAGGAACATCGATACTGACACAGGTTTGAGGTAAGGTTGCATTTTGGCAGCATACCTCTGTGTATGTCAGATATTGAAGAGGAGTTATCTGCAGCGGGATTTGCTTTTCCTAACCTATCTTCTAATAAATATTTTTGGATGGCCTATGCTGATGATTTTATGTTATTTCATTGCACTCAGAGTGGTCTCCAATAGGTAATTAAAGTGGGCTCTGGCATCTTGAAGTGTCTCTTGTGCTAGATGAAATTACCAATAAAGATCTCAGACCAAATAACCAGAAAGCAGGTTCAACTGGCTGATATTGGACGGATACTTTCATACTCACACACAAAAACTTGATTACACAGATGTCCTGTAACCCAATATGCATCATCTATGAATTCATTCTACGTGGAAAACTATAAAGCCTATTAGCGGAATGGATTGTTTAGGGGAACATGTCTACTTATAGAATGTATATGGATTAGTACTTCATTGGCTGTCTCTTATCTGTAAAATATGCCTCGAACTACATCTAAATATATATAATACTTATTAGAGCGAACAAAACGGCAGCAGATTGGTCTATGCAACATTGTATAGCAGGTTGCCCCATAGACCCACTGATTGGTTGGCATTCTCACCCAACCTTGGACTTTCAACTTTGGTAGCAGCACATAAGCAAAACAAAACCCAGGTGCTTGAATCACGTCAGATTACTCCCCACTTTCCCAATGAGTCCATCATCTCTCATCTGTCCAGCCATGAGCCAAGGTTCCAGTCTGTAGTTTACCTTGAAGCCTGCTCTCTGTTCTGGGACATTCAAGTGAGTATAAGCACATCACTATCTTCATCCGAGGATTAATGTATAGCCCTTGTTTTCGACTTCGAGTGATATGTGACAAGACCATGAATTTGCCAATTTCAGCCTCTTATTTACTGCAATTTGATTTAATTTTACCAAGTGTCATTGCTCTTCTTGGCCTCTAGAGACTTGCTCACTCTACCTTGAATAGACTTTCTAAACTTTTAATTGTCCAATACTTGGCTCTTGCAGATGTTTTCTTCTTCTTTAATCTAAGAGAAATGTGTATCACCCATGGCTTATCTGTCTGCCTCCCTTCATGCTTTGCAGCTATTCCTTAAAAGAAGCTTCCTTGTTCCCAAGCCAACATAGACCTGTCTTTGGTGTGCACACAAAGCTGTTCTTCCAGCGTCTCCTGACTCTGCAACCCTGATCGGTTTCTGAGGAAGCTGAAATGAATCTTTACACGAGCCGGCGTCCATTTTCCAATTATGACTGTCCTAGCCACGTTATATATTCCTCTATAGCAAGCTTCTATGAATCTTTTCTATCTTGCGTTAGTGCATATTTACACTTATTGGTCAGCAAGTTACTTTGTCTTCTTCTGTATTCATGATAACTTTATGGTTTCGTACATGCGATCTCTTATCACTTCACTTACATCGTTACTCTTCAGTATTTTAACATCATTTCAGTATGTCCTCGTATAGCTTCTTTATGACATCACTCTGCCCTCATTAGGTTTCACTCAGCATTCCATGATGTCCAACGGTGCAAGCTGACATACTTTCAGTGCGAGGGTACATTTGATACGGTTGTCTGAGTGCATATCTTCTCACGTACACTTGCTGCGGTATAGGTACAACACATGGAGTCACATACACAACCCTTCTCCTGCTGTTCCAGTATGACGGAGGTGAGGGTGCGGTAGAAAGGTAAAATGTGTCCACCTGCTCCTCTACAAACGCATTTGTACTTTATTCAAATAAATGTTTCTTGTGTATTAACTCTGCAAAAACCAATAAATGCACTTTACCATAGCTAGACAGGCAATAAAATATGATATGAGTTTAAATAATGAGAAATTAATTTGAACTAATATCCTAATTTACTTAGAGTTTCCTAATTATAGTAAGCCAAATAAAGTTTGAATGATGGATTTTTTAAAATGCAAAGTGGAAAGGCTTAGCCAGACAGATGTTTGCAATCAACAATACATTTGGTAGATTTTCAATGGTTCCTCTGATTTGCTTTTATGAGGGTAAAGTGATACCTAAACTCCTGTAAGGGGTTGAGACAATGCCACTTTGGATCTTTGAGAGAATCGAATACTTAGAAGCTTTGATTTCGAGAAAAGTGCTTGGTCTTCCCAATTGTGTACCTATCTCTGCAATAAGTTACAAGTTGGTTTTGAAATCCTTAATGGACAGAACTAAATGGACATATTTGACTATGTATATAAACTTATCAATCCACCTGAAAATTCACTTTACAGCGTTATGGACCAGTTGATACGAGACAAGAAGCTTAAACAAAAACTGTTAATAAGTATGTGTCCTTTTTGTACTGATATCTTGAAAAATGTGAGTCTCAATTAAGAAGACGTGCGAGAAAACATGATGAATGCGAAATGTCTACTATATTTTGAGGACTGGAGGTTGACAATAGAAAAAATGCATAGTTATGATTCTGTGGTGCATTTAAAATGTGAATCTAAGAAAGTGGGCAGCCTACCTTCATATTTGAGTTTATTTCCCAATAAGCAAAGTCTTATGGATTTCATGAGAATACGATTACATTTCTAATGCTAATTAGATACATTTATGGCAGAGAGAACAGGCCTTCTGTAGGTTTTGTAGAGAACCATGCAGCGTTGAAACTTTAAAACATATAATACCATTCTGTTTGGTTCTAATATATAAATGACCGTTATATTTTAAATTATTTATTTATAGAACAAATTTTTTGTTTGTGAAAATGTATGGTCATATTTAATGAGTGGTTCTTCAAATGTGTTAGTAATTGCAGTGTTGGGCTATCTGAATTCTCTGAACATGAAATTGTTTGGTATCTGAATTGTACGGTTGCTTTTAACTGTACTTTATATGTTTAATTGTGTTCTTACATTGTAACTATTGTATTAAATGACCAAGTGTAATTTATGTATGCCTTGGAATATTTGTTTTAACCGTAAACAATAAATTAAGATGTAAAAATAAGTATTTCTATAATAAGATCAATGGATGCCGCAGGGGAGTATCACCAAGTGTCAAAGCATTTCCATCAAATACCAATAGCATCAATGTAGGTGCATGTCCCTCCACAATCACTGGGATTAGTATACAGTTACCTACATCTATAGTATCCCCGTTTTGTGATGGTGAGCATCCCAGAACGACGTCTGCATAAGGGTGGTTGGCATTGTGTTGACTGACATGCTATATGGCATCTCTTCCTCCTTCTTCTAACTATGGTACTGCTGCCCACCACTCTTTACTGCATCACTGTGATAGGCAAAAAAGTATTAGGGAAACAAAAATGGGGCTAAGGAGAGGAAGAATGAGAGAGAACGGAAGCAGACAGGCAGAGAAAGGGGGGACATGGAAGAGAAAGGTGGAGCATCGCTGACTACCTGGTTGGTTTCAATCCAAGGCTTCATTCTGCTGGTTCTTGCCTAGCTGGCATCTCGAATTTGGTGTAGGGTTGTGAATTGGGGGTAATATGTCAGCGAAAGGGTACGAACATTCCTACACCAGATTGGCATGGGATGGTATTTACTAGACTGGAATGTCAATCTCGATGGAGCCCTCTATTACCCCCTGATTGGATGGAATTTTCTCACAGTCTAAATATCACAAGATTTTCGGGACAAAAAGAATATGACACATGCACATAAATGCATAAATCTGTTCTTAAAAAATACCACAAACTGATGGCATTACCTGACGAGAATTATTAATTGATTTTCCATAAAGCAAAACACGGTCGCAAAACCCATGGCTTTACCTATCCAAATTTGCCATGAACTATGTCAGTTGCTGCTTATGCCGCCACCTCCACCTCCCCTTCTCCTTCCTCTGATTCTCACTCTGACACAGCCTTTACTAACCTTCAACTCTCCATCTCCAACACTCTCGACATCCTTGCCCCTGACATGAGGATCCGCATGAAACTGCCTCCAAGTGCAACACGTGGTATGACTCTAACCTGGCCTATCTGAAACGCAAGTGCAGACCTGGTGAGCAGAAGTGGCAGGCTTCGAGCACACGCTCTGACAAATTGGCATGTCATCTGCTCCATAGGCAATACAGACTCTCCATCTGCTCCAAGAAGAGGGCCTATATCCAAGCCTGCATTTCTTGGGCTACTAACAGCACAGCTGAACTTTTCAAAATCTGCAAGGAACTCGCCAATCCTGCTGCAGCCTCTATTTCTCCTCTACCTTCCCTGGCCCTCTGCACTGCACTGGCTCTCACTTCATCACTAAATCTCAGGACATCCTCACTCTCCTTGGACCTGCTCCTCCTTCCCTCGTACTCTCCTCTTTCTCTCCAATATTAACTGATGAGGTTACTAGGCAAGTCCGCTCTATGAAAGTCTCATCCACACAGGTGCTCCCCTGCTCCTCTAGATCAATCAAGGACAACACTGTCTCCCTTTCTACAGGTTTGAACACTTCCTTGTGCACTCTCTCCTCAAAAAGCCTTCTACTGACCCCTCCTGTTTGGCTAACTACCACCCTATATCCATTACCCCCCTTCCTGGTCAAACTCTTGGAAAAGCTGGCTATCTCCCAGGTTATCCATCATAATGAATCTGTTGGTTGTCTCCACAACCACCATTATGGCTTCAGGCTTCAGAGCTGCCAGAGGCACGGAAACTGGACTCCTGAACACCATTGAAGATTTACTCTCTAATCCTGATTACAAATCTCCTTCTGTTCTCCTCCTTCTTGACCTTAGTTCTGCCTTTGATATGGTCCATCCTGCCACCCATATAAAGTGGCTCCATGATCTATCTATCTATCTATCTATCTATCTATCTATCTATCTATCTATCTATCTATCTATCTATCTATCTATCTATCTATCTATAGGTTTCTTCTATAGCGCCACTCGCCCAAAGGCCTCAGGGCGCTCACAAGGACATAACAAGAAGAAACAAAAAAGAGAGGGGAGATGCAGATTAATTGTAACTTGTAATTTATCCTATACCCCTACCAAAGAAGAGTGTTTTATATGTTTCTTAAAATGAACAGTTGAGACACATACTCTGAGATTGGAGGGGAGGGAGTTGCACAGAGAAGGGGCCCAGGTATCAAAGCTAGAGCCATCTATCTTCATAAGAGAAACACTTGTTTGACATAGTAAGACATTTTATTTGGAGTATTTTGTATTTGTATTTGTATTTGTTTTATTTGTAACGTGCACCATCAGGCCCGGAGGCATCAGGGCGCAACTTTGGACATGGTTACATAAGCATACAATTACATATATTCAACACATTCTCAGTACAAAGAATTAGAGGCATACAGCAATATACATATCTACAGGTTGTAAATAAGGACAGGCATTTCCCGGGGATGGTCCAGACATCATGGCTGGTTGAAGAGCCAAGATTTGGTTTTAGATTTGAAGGCGCTGAAGCATTCTTCAGATCGGATGGTGAGGGGGAGGGCATTCCATAACTTGGAGGCTAGGACGGGGAAGCTAGATCCACCCGCCTTTTGAAGTTTGAATCTAGGAATGGTTAGGCAGTGGGTCTGAGCCGTTCTTTGCGAGCAGGAAGGTGCGTGTCGTGATAGCCGGCTGCAAAGGTATGGTGGTGCTAGGTTAGCTAGGCATTTGTGAGTGAGGCCTAAGACTTTCAGTGAGATTCTCTGTTTGACCGATAGCCAGTGTAGGTTGGATCTGGACTCCGAGATGTGATGGTTTCGTGGGATGTTTAGGGCTGCTCTGATAGCATTATTTTGGGTGATTTGCAGTTTGTTCAAATTCTCCTGGCTCGTTCCGAGGTAGAGGGCATTCCCGTAGTCAATTTTGGCCATGATGAGAGTTCTGGCCAAGGTGACCGTGTTGGGGATGGTCAGAAATGGCCTGCACGCTGTAATTAGTTTGCAGGTGTAGGCTGAGGAGGATCTAACTGCATTTGTTTGTCGGGATAGTGATAGAGTGGCGTCAAGATAGACGCATAGGGTTTTGGTGTCTTTCGAGACTTGGATGGTGTTGCCATAGATGATAAATGATCGGTAGGATGGCTCAAGTTTACTAAGACGTTGCGAAGTGCCCAAGATGAGGAGCTCGGTCTTGTCATCGTTGAGGCATAACTGGTGTTGAGCCATCCAGGCTTGGATGACCAGGTAGACCTCATTCAGGGCCTTGGTGTCAGCCGCGTAACCACCACTGATGGGAATGAGTATCTGGGTGTCGTCAGCATAGTTCGTATAAGAGACGCCAGATAGTCAAGTACATCAAAGAGTGGTTTTGTGAAGATCTTATAGAGCGTTGGCGACAGCCCTGGGGGACACCGCAGTGAATCGGGGAAGGATCTGCAGCTGCAGATTGAGAGAAGACCTGCATAGATCTATTACTCAAGAATGATTTAATCCAGGCCGTAGCTGATGGAGAGAAATGGGCGGCCGAGTGAAGATACTTGCATAGAATTTGGTGATTGACCAAATCGAAGGCCGTAGAGAGGTCAAGTAGGAGTAACAAGGCAAGTTTACCGTTGTCCTTTAACACTTCGATCTGGGTTTTTAAGTCAAGTAGAGCTGTCTCTGTTCCGTGTCTGGGGCGGAAGCCAGATTGTCTAAGGCCGAGAAGATTATTGGATTCCAAATGCTCTTGGATTTGCAGGTATGCTGCACGGTCTAGAGATTGTCCCGTTTCAAGCTGATTTGTTTGGCTGTGATCTTGGAGTGAAGCATGGTGATTTAATTCAGTAACGCTGCCTGAATATTGGCGCACCAATTGCTGTCTTTAATGGAGGTGTCAGCGGGGTTGCCGGGGTTTCGAGCTCTTTTAGAATCTTAAATAGTTCCTTAGAGATGGAGTCAGCATGCATAATGCGATTGTTAAGGGATTCTTTTTTCGCCTCTATAATGGCTGTTTTGTAGGTGAACGAGGCCAGGAAGAAGCCGTCTTTATGGGCATCAGAAGGGTAGCTTTTCCATCGGTTTTCAGCGTGGCGTTTGGTTTTACAGAGTGCTCTTAGCTGAGGGGTGAACCAGAAGTTGAGATGTGCACGTGGTTTAGCCTTCCTCAGTTTGATGGGGGCCAGAGAGTCTATAGCTGTCAGCATGGTGCAGTTATAAATGTCAGCTAGGGCAGTTAGGTCATTACAGGACTCAGTGGCCTCTTTGAGTGTAGGGATTAGTAGAGGGAGGAGTTTCTCTTTGGTTATGTCCTTGTTGTTTCTAGTCGGGAGCGCAGGTGCTATTGTGGTCGGGATGTGGGGGGCAGCTTCAATATTGATGGTGATAATGTGGTGGTCTGACCAAAGGCAGGGGGTAATGGCCAAGACATTGATAATACAATTAGAGCTGGCTAGCCAGTCAAGGGTTCTGCCTTTGGAATGTGTGGGCTCATGGATGTGCCGGGTGAAGCCGGAGTTGGAAACTGAGTTTTCCAGGTCAAGTGCCGTAGGATCTTTAGGGTCACCGAGTCCCAGGTTGAGGTCGCCAAGGATGATGATTTGTGAGTTAGTTTTGGCGTTATCAAGGAGGAGGGTGGATAGGTCGCCGACAAAAGAGGGTGCAGGGCCTGGGGGCCGGTAGATTAAGTGGAGGGTGGCTGTTTGGTTGGGTGTTAGTGTGTGTTTGACTGATAATAGTTCAGCTGACTCGAGTTTGGTATTGGTTGTTTCTCTTAGGTCCAAAGTGATTTTATGAATAATGGCAAGACCACCACCTCTAGAGTGGGGGGTAGAGGTGCGGTCACATCGCATTATGCTAAAGCCAGATGGTATGGCGAGGGACAGTGAAGGGCCAGACACGGCATGTAGCCAAGTTTCAGCTATGGCAATGAAGTCAAGATCTGACGTTGTAATAAGGTCTGCTATGTCTAGGGTGTGGACAGGAGGGATCTAGCATTGATAAGGGCGCCTTTGATGATAGGCAGTTGCGTCTCTGGGGAGGGGGGTTTGCAGTTGTAAGGAGCAGCTGCTGGGTCTGGGAGTGTGTTTCGTGATTGTTTGGGAGGGTTGCAGCGAGTAGGGCGTATGCGGAATCTGGTGCCTAATCTTTTATTTCTGAGAGATGGGGGGCATGGTTGGTTTGAAGTAGGTTTGCTAGCGAAGTGTTCCAGCCAGAGGGCTGGATAATCGTGGTAGGGATTAAGGTTGGTGGTGGGGTGTTGGATGCTGGGGATGGGTATCATAGCAGAGGTCGCCATGCGCAGAGTCTGGGGGGAAAGGCTGAGGGGAGATATAGTGTCGTATGGCTGAGGGTGAGTGCAGCGTACGTCTGATACCCTTGGCATCATGGACTTGGCTCTGGACTGGGTGCCCTACTTCCTCTCTGACCGACCTGCCCAGGCTCAACTTTGCCATTTTCTATCCTCCAGCTCACTCTCCACATGCGGTGTCCCTCCGGGCCCTATCCTCTCGCCTTGTCTGTCTAACATCTACCTGGCCCCTCTATCCCATCTGATCTCCACCTTCTCTCTTAACTTTCAGTGTTATGCAGATGACACTCAGCTCTCCTTGAAGTGTCCTTCCTCTTCCTCTATCATTCCTGACAGCCGGTCTGCCATTCAAGCATGGTGAACTGCTAATGACATCTGCATTAATGACCATATCTGCCTTAATGCCAGTAAGACAGAGATCCTTCTCATTGGTTCCCCTGCTCCCACCTTCCCTCCCACACTCTGGCTGCCCTCCATGGGGCCCCTCCTCTAACTCTCCTGTGAGGTGAAAAACCTTTGGGTCATCTTTGACTCATTTCTCTACTTCTCTCCACACTTCACAGATCTTGCCAAGAAGGCACACTTTCAATTGCACCTACTCAGAGGTATTCTCCCTTTTCTCACCTTCTCCCAGAAACTCAATGCCCACAGAGCTCTGGTCCTCTCCAGGCTGGACTACTGCAACTGCCTCTTGCTCAATCTGCCTAACTCCTCCCTTTTCCCCTTCAACTAATCCAGAATAGGACTGCAAGACTTATCCTTGGCCTCAAGCCCAGGGACCGCATCTCTCCAGCCCTAACATCCCTCCACTGGATCCCAGCTGCTGTGAGGATCAAGCTCAAAACCTTCTGCATCATCCACAAGGCTTTCTGTGGCCTGGGACCCCACTTCATCCAACTCTCTCTTGCTAAATACTTCCCTGCTAGAGCCCTTCGGTCTTCTAGTTGCAACACTCGGCATATCAGACGCTGTTCAAAGCAGAGAGTGAGGGTAGAACTCTCTCCTCTGCAGGTGCCTCCCTCTGGAATGGCCACCCTGCCTCTCTCAGACTTGAGCTAGATCTCCTTAAATTCCCGATGCTTCTCAAACCCTTCCTTTTCTTTTCCTTCTTCCCTGCCAATGTTCCCCATCTGCCGCTTGACTTGCAGCCTGGTTCCTTCAGATTCTTACAGGGCACCAGGCCCTCTTCGTCCAGTCTACCCTTGCACTTGGTCTCCCCTACCCCCCCTTCAACCTGTACTTGCTCTTCCGGGCCCCCTCCCCTGCACTAGCCTGGCTAGGCCGGCACCCCTTTAGCCCTTCCAGCCCCTGACCTCGCACTTAGCTTGTGGACGTTCCTTCCCCTGCACTCTCTGCTTTCCCCTGGTTGTGTCCACCAGGCCTTCCCTGGCACTTGCTTATCCCACAGGCCCTCCGCCCAGACCTGCACTTCCCCGCTTCCCCTCCACCACACTTCTTGTTACTGCACTTGCACGTTCCGAATGCCACAAAGCCTAGTAGGACAGTTTTTATTTTTGTCATCCCTGTCCCCCACCCATGTCTTGTTTTGCCTCAAAACACTTTTTGTATAGGTCCATTGTAAATACCCAATAAATACAAATATTTAGAATGCCTAGTACAGTCTTTAAAGAGGGATGCTAAACTGAGGGGGGCTCTTGCTAGGGTGCGTGGCCCAAGTACATTTGTACTTAGGCGATGCCCCCTAACGAGAACCCTGCTCGCTTAATGATGATGATAATGATGTATTTATATAGCGCCTTAATCCAAAACGCTGTACAGAGCACATACCAAAGTTGGTACTCATTTATCGACCTCAGAAGGATGAAAGGCTGAGTTGGCCTTGTCGGGATTCGAACCTGCAACCTGCATATCACGCTCAGATCGCAGCAGGGAGCGCTCAACCCGCGGAGCTATCTTACCGGCTATAAGGGGGGGCTGTTAAGAGCAGGAGAGCTGGGCATACTGACATTATTAACTTTATTGTGTCCAGCCCCTCCTTTTTGTTCCACATCACCAGCTCGAAGCCTGTGATGAAAATACAAAAGGAGAGGCTCGCCACACCAAAGCGTGTGACACAAGGATGCCCAAGTTCTTCTACTGTGCCTTCAACACCCAGCAGGCGTCACTTTCATACAAGGAGATGCGTGGGTAAAGGTTTGCCTGCGACGATCACTGACCCCCACAGGCAAGCGTTTAAGCTCTCAGCTCCTTGAGTGAAAGGGCCGCCTGCTGCGTGTCGGCTCTTAACTCAGCAACCGAAATGGGGCTGGGTTGCCCGGTCCCAGCTTTTGTTTCTGAGTAAAGACCCGAAACACAACTGGACGCTGTTTAACCAAGCAGTCCTGCATGGTTAAAGGGCTGACTGCAGGTGTCAGCACTTGGGATTAGAGAAGAGGCAATGCCTTTTCTTTTCCCTAATCTGAAATGCTGACACCTGTAGGCAGTCCTTTAACCATGCAGCGCTGCTTGATTAAACGGGCTGCCTGGGCGGTCGTTGTGGCTGGGGCTAGTTGAGCTAAGTTCCAGCTTGCATCAACTGACAAATATTTGCCTCAAATTAGGTGAAAATTTGACCCTTATATAAGAGAGTGTAGGCAACCCCTTACCCTTCTGTACCCTCTACATGCAGAAATACATATGTTTTCCCATCCCTATTTGGTGAAGAACCCATATATTGTATTGGCAATGGTTTGACCAGCATGTTAGAAGACTTGGGCCTCATTACAAGTTCAGCGGTAACCCACCGGTGCTACCGGCGGAATGCCGCTGAACTCGTAACGCTGTTCCGCTGCCTGATATTCCGGTGCCACCGGGCAATTATAAATCCTGGTGGCCCGGGATATCAGGCGGCGGGAAGTTTAAGTCCCCATTCCCATGGTGTCCTATAGGTCTACACGGGAATGGGGACACGAAAGCACCGACACCGTTGGTAACAGTGCCGGTGCTTCTGTGAAAACCGTGCCTGCCGGTCGGGTGACCCGGCAGGTTTGACCTGCCGGGAGCAACGGCCACTGCCGGCATACTTGTAGTCTGATGGTCCGGAAAGGGTGCCCGTATGTTGCTAACAGCACTCTTTTTTCCGGACCGCTAGGCTCGTAATGAGGCCCTATAGTCCAACCTACAGAAAAAAACTGTGGTAGGGGTATATTGGATATCGTGGATATCGCAGAAAGATCAAAAGGACGGAAAACATTACGAATCAACTTACAAGTAGCCCATTGTTAAGAGGAGTTAGTGTTCAGGCATCAAAATCTACTGGGGAAGGCTGACAGGGTGGCACCATGAAGGTGTTTCCCAACACTGGACACTTCCTGTATCTAAAAATACACAGACTACTGCAATGTTTTATTTCCTGCCCTTTCCTTCATTTAGTTTCAAATGTTCTCCTTTTGACAGACCACTGATGAAGTTTTTGAAACAACCTTTGGTGAAACTTATCTTTCAATGAAATTGTCCTTTATAGACATTTTGTTTTCAGCCTTTTCAGTGATATATTGTTTTGAAATATACATACGTACATACATCTTGTTTGTGGTGGGGTTGGGGGATTGAGGCTGTAGGACATAAAGCGAATGTGTCCATATTCTGATTGCACTGTGTGGACTGGGGAAAGTTACACCTGCCAAATGTACGCATTATGCAGTATGATATCACAGTCTATATACGCATTATGCAGTATGATATCACAGTCTCTGTAGTTGTGGTGTGGGAAAAATACAAATGAAAGGGGTGAGGCCCAGAATTGGAGGGGAATAAAAAACTCGGATGCTGACACTACTGTACATGTTCTGCAAAGCTGTCGTAAATCATACACTTTCTGCCCCCATGCATGACTTGCAGTCATTAAGATAAAAGACCTTCTCATCTGCCTGTTTTCGTCGCAGAATGTACCTTTCCCTTTTCCCTTTCACACAAGAAGCAGTGGCAGATTATATGATATGATCTGATATGATAAGTCATTTATACCGCAGCTGCACACAAGTGTTTCTAGGCGCGACCATTGCTAACAGCTGCTGCTAATTGCAATGCTTATTTAATCATCAATTCGGTATTATAACGCTGATAGTAAAACAAAGCCTATTGTGGTATTTTCGTTCACCGTGGCACCAGATTTCTCTTCGTTAAGGCATGGAAACCGCTTGGTAAAATTTTGCATAAACAAAGGGGAGTTATTCCTGCTCGAGGGTGTACATATATGTCCAAGAAATGCCACAGCGACCAAGCGTAGTGAGGCAGCCCGCATCAATAAACATCGGTTTTCGATGGGGGGAGTTCTCCCCTCAAGATTTTTTTTTAAATAATGGGTTAAAATAGTACATTTTAGCACACACTTTTAATAAAAATTGGGTAAAAAGCCAAACAGTTTGCAATTGGTTTTGTAGGGTAACTCATGAAAACATCCAATAGATGCAAGTCACCAACAGTGCCCAGAAGCATTTCTCCAACACATTTTCATGATGCCTTTTTGCACAATATGTGCTAGTTTAAACATTTTGATATTGGTTGTGCCCATATATGATATGATTGGTTTTTTATAATGCACTTCATACCTAGAGGCTTCTAAGCACTGACCCAGGGATTGAACCTGTTTCTCTGTGTCATCTTCTTTCCAAGGCGAGCGTGTTGCCACTGAGCTATCCTCCCGAGACAATACATACATATATTTCCATGATGACTGCACCATTATACCGTAGTATTCCCTTATAAGAACGTACTCATGGTTGCTTTGTCCATAATGCCAGTAATGATAATATAAGAAAACATTTCCATGTTTGTTCTACCAATGTACGGCAGTATCCTCACGTAAGAACATACTCCAGTTGGTTTTACCATTACAAATGTATGCCAAAGTATAAAAACATCTCCAAACTGGCTGTACTAAAATGCCAGTCGAGCTATATAATAACACATCATGTTTGCTTTATCAAAGATACCCAACACAAAGTGTCATACCGAAAAAAGAAATTGGTAGACTGGTTGCAGAAAAGTAACGGTCTTGCTTCATAATAACACTTATCATGCTTGCTTTACCAATGATGCCCAATACAAAATGTCAAAACACAATAAGAAATGACTAGACTGGCTGCATTGAAATGCCAGTTTAGCTACATAATAACACGTATACTTGTTTTACCGAAGATGCCAAATACAAAATGCCATGCCACAGTAAGAAATGGCTAGACTGGTTACATAAACAATTCCAGTCTTGCTTCGTAATAACACTCATCATGCTTGCTTTACCATAGATGACCAATACAAAATGTCATACCACAATAAGAAATGGTTAGACTGGCGGCATCGAAATGCCAGTCTAGCTAAATATAAACACTTATCATGCCCGTTAAAAAAGGCCATGCCTGCTACATGGTACACCAGCGCTTTACACTCTGACATAATTGTGAATGTGATTATTTGTGATTGAGAGGCTGGTGGGCCCTGGGGCAGAAGTGTGTCAGGAGTTAGGGTCCCAGGGTACAGCCATGACATTTTTTTATTGGACATAGATGCCAAGGAAAAATGCCCATGCCCGCCCCCTGAAGCCCACAGTGCCTCACAGGCACACCTTAATTGTGTGCGTTTGAAGGGTTGGGGGGCCCAGTCATGGTATTTTTTACTGGGCATCTATCAGATGCTCGCTAATAAATGGCATTCCTTCCCTCATTGCCCTCCAGTGCCTCACATGCATAGATACTTCAATGTGTCTACGTGCAAGGGCTTAGTGGTGAGTCTTGACATTGCATGCAAGGAGCCAGGAATCCCTGCTGATTGGGCTGGCATTCTTTACTGGGCATACCCTGTAAAATATGCCATGCCTGCTGCTGGGCCTCTGTGCCTCACAAGCACACAATGAATGTGATTGTGTGTATACGAAGTGCTTGGGGGCACTGAGGTCAGGCTTGTTTATTTACTGGGATCTATCATAGATGCTGAGTCAAAAAATGACACACCTGTCCCCTGGCTCCCCAGCTCCTCACACACACACACAATCAATGTGGTGATGTGTGTATGCCATGCACATGCGGTCCAGGGGGCGGGGATGGTATTTATACTGGACTTCAATTATAGATGTCTAGTAAATAAAATACCATGTCTATCCTTTGGGCCCCACAGTACCAAACACACACACACACAGGCACACACACTTACACAACGTACAACAAGTACGCACTATCTCATTCACATGAGCACCCATCATGCATTCATTCATAACATAAGCATACACGCATCCATACACATATCTAAATAATAAATAAATGAACTTACAAACACAAATTTACACAACATACACACCACAAACACTCTCTGTTTCATTGACACAAACATCCATCATGCACTCACTCTTAACACAAGCATACACACATCCATACACATATTTAAATACAAAAATGGACATACAAATGCACACATTTAGAAAACATGCACACTGCAAGCACTCTCTGTCTCATTCACATGAGCACCCCTCATGCACTCACTCATAACACAAACATACATGCATCCATACACATATTTAAATTATAAATAAATCAATATACAAACTCACACATTTACACAACACAGACACAGCAAGCAATCTCTGTTTCATGCACACTAACATCCATCATGCACTCACCCATAACACAAGCATACACACATCCATACACATATTTCAATAAATAAATGAACATACAAATGCATACATTTAGACAACCAACACACTGCAAGAACGCTCTTTCTCATTCACATGAGCACCCATCATGCACTCACTCATAACGCAAGCATAAACGCATCCATACACATATTTAAATAATGAATAAATGAACATACAAACAAACATCACGCTCTCATTCACACCAGCACCCATCATCATACATTCATTCACCTAACAACACAAGAATGCATGCATCCATACACGTAATTTAAATTAAAAAAAACATGGACATAAACAAACGTACCTTCTGCCACGGGTCTTTCCTCTCCAGCGCTCAATCCCCTGCTAGCACGAACAGGAATCAGGAAGCTTCCTGGTTTCTGCACATGAGTGCAGGGGCCTGAGCGTGGGTGACGAGATGCCCCACTCCAGCCTGCGCTGTCTGTATGTGAAAGGAGGCGGAGGAGCACCCCCTTGCACATACATACATGCATTTCCCCAGCCAGCATTTCCAATGAGCCATGCAAGGCTGGGGAAGCAGAACTCCCCAGACATGCATTGCTCATTGTGCTTGTAGGGCTAGGTAACTGTAACGGTCAAAGGGAAATGGTGTTTGCCTTTGACAGTTAAGAGTGCTCCCTCAGCTGGGGGAGTGCTCGTATTTCACTCGGCTGGCTCCTCCATAATGGGTGAGATGGGGCCTAGACCCAGTGGGTCGATGCCCCCTCGCCCATTATGATTATGGACGAGCCGCCCCTGTTAGCAACAGCAAACGCTTAAAAGTGACCAGTGCTCCCGAATACCTCCGCTGTCCTCTGACCGCCTTTCACACTTCACCATGATGTTAAGCAGATGGGAGGCTGCGGAGAGCAAAACACATATGCAGAGAAGCCGGAACGACAAATATCTTTTCCTCAATCATCCATAGCAGTCAGTAGGTCGTTTGATGAAAATGCTGGGCTAAATTATGGGCTTTGAAATGACTGCATGATGGTGAATTATGTTTTGTTTTTTGGATCAGCGTGCTTGTGCCAAAAAAGTATTCCCTGCCAGGAATGGGACATGTACGACTTTGCAAATGGGTCAGGAGTCCGGGACACAGCAATTACACAGGGGCCCACAGCTGTGGGGTGACAAAGTTAAAAGTAGGGGTGTACCGGACTTCGGCTTTGAGTACGTTTTCAGCTTAATTCTGGCTGGAAAAAAGCTATTGGCTCAGGACAAATAGTTTCTTGGTATTCGGCTTCAGCAGAATACTTTGCCTTCTCATTTAAAGCACTTTAACCACTTTGGGGTCTGATTCTGAGCTCCATGTAAATTAAGAGAAGTGTCATTCTGTGATGAATGACACTTTTCTTATGTGTCCCATGGGATATGCTTATATTTATATAGACACAGTACATGGGGCAAATAAGATTGTGGTTCCATCATGAGCGTACACTCTTCTTATTTTGCATGGTGCTCAGGATCAGGCATTCAAAGGCAAATAAGTATTGCAGATTGCAAACAAAAATTTCCATCAAACAGGGTCTATTTTCAAAATCCTAGAAGTGCAAATGTGAGGCATACACGCAAGGCATAAGCCCTGTATGCCTAGCAGTTACACCCAGGGAAGTCATTTAGGGGTTGCCAGAGGTTGCAAATGCGACCTTTCAGGTCTCCCTTGTGACCTCTGTGGTCTCCCTTGCAACCTCTAAAAAAAGTTTTTTTTCTTTTCTTTTTTTGTAAAGCAAGCTCCTGGGCTGTGGCCTGCACCATGTGGATATTTACTTCTGGAGTGGCTGGCTTTCTTGTTCAGGCCCCTTGAAAAGAGAAGAAAAATAAGAACAAGAGTCCGACAAGTCTAATACTTTCAGCACTGACCCTAGATAAAAAAGAATAGGAATACCAAATAATGTGTCTTTCTGGAATTCTATTACAATAATTGCTAGACTCATTAAAGGTTTATTTCAGGCACACTTCAGGGGGCGAGTCGCTGATTTAGTCTGTTCTTAAACGCCTCAACTCAGCCTTTCATCCTTCTGAGGTCGATAAATGAGTACCAACACAGGTTGGGTGATATTGGGTGTATATTTTTTTCTATATAAAGCGCTTAAGCGTAAGCGCTATATAATCACACATCATTACCATTTGGTTATGGACGTCTGCTTGCATTCACAGTAATTTGGTAATATGGGCCTATACACACTGATCTTAATGATACATATGGCGATCTATTCTTGTATGAAATGTACATCACATTATAGTGAAATTGTAACTATATTTTTCGTAGTGTACAATGCTATGTGATGCCACTTCCTGTTTTGTCAATTAGTGAAAGGTTGTGTTCCATAACTTCCCGCGATATCACTTTGGGGTGGGTTCAAATGATATCACTGCCTGTGATGTCATTAGGGGGTCAAGGGTCGTGTGATATCACTTCCGCTACCCCCGGCATTTTGATGAACTGACGTCCCTGGTTACACCATGGGATACTTTCATTTCCCTGGAAGGTGGAGCAGGGGCATGAAGAGGAACTAATGTTTTCGCTGTGAATTCTTTTCTCTCCCTTCAAATACTCTATGGTTTGAAGCCAGCATGTATTGTAATATTGCCTCTGAACTAATGGACTCTTATGAAATCTAACAAGACTTGTGTCCTGCACGAATGGACAGAAAACATTATGCATTTCAACATGAGCTGAAAGGAAAGTTCAAAACTCACTTTCGAACGAAACTTCTTTGCAGCTCACAAGATATTGCAGTGCGTGAGATTCACAATCGCAATTGCAACATGGAAGTATCCATTTCCTTCTTTGCAGAGGTGTAAGTGTAATAGAAATTATTGCAATGTCTCACCAAAAGTTAATTTTTATTTTGAAGAGTATACCTTTACTTCAAAGGCTCACAAAAAGGGTCCTAAATGCCTTTACTTGCTCCCGAGACAGATTTAGCATCTTTTTTGCTTGGACGGGCAAGCCCTACCCATTTCTTAAATCACAGCCAGGCTGAGACACACACAACTTAGATCTGCCCGACTGTTGACGGAAGTGGCCGCATTGGGGACGCGCATGCAGCAGTGTCGTGTGCGCCCTGTGGTCTGCTTGTCAGCCCGCCTCTTCTCCTCAACACGGTTGGCCCATGTACGTGTGTGCACTCGTGCACTGTGCTTCGTAGGGTGGCCCACAGAGTTCCATTTGCTATCCTCCCTTCTGTTGTGAGTGAAAAAGGACCGAGCCCCTTTAAGAGGGAAACTCAAGACCATGGGCGGGAAACGGGAGGAAAGGGAGGGGCAAGGGAAGAGGGTGAGCAGTTGTAACATGGAGGAATAAAGTGAAGGTCAGGAGGAATCCGGCTCCTGTGCAGTCAATGGGATGAATGATGAAGGGGGGCTGTACAAGGTACAACAACTGGCGATGAGGCCGATGAGAGCCTATGCTCTGCAGCAGGGAGGGGCCCATGTGCCCAGCAGTGGTGGAGGGCTCGTGTGCCCAGCAGCAGTGAGGGGCCCATGTGCCCAGCAGTGGTGAAGGGCCCGTGTGCCCAGCAGCAGTGACGGGCCAGTGTGCCCAGCAGCAGTGAAGGGCCCGTGTGTCCAGCAGCAGTGAGGGGCCCGTGCACCCAGCAGTGGTGAGGGGCCCATGTGCCCAGCAGCAGCGAAGGGCCTGAGTGCCCAGCAGCAGTGGCGAGGGGCCCGTGCGCCCAGCAGAGGAGGAGAGACGGAGGACCCGCAAGCCAATAGCAACGGTGTGCCCCGCAGTAGAGAAGAACCCAGGAAGCTGGCCAGGAATGCAAGCGGAGGGCCCGTGTGTCCGCAGCAGAGAAGAACGGAAGAAAGAAGACGGACAGCCCAGCAGCAAGGAGTGCAGCCAGGGGACCGTGCAGCCGGGGGACCGTGTGCCCAGTCATGATGAGGTGGGAAAGAGGTGCCCAGCAACAGAATGAAAGGCGCAGGCAATGTGGCCTGTAGCAGAGATGGATCGTCGGACCCTGACAGGGGGAGGTGAGCCGCAGCTTGTGGCAAGACCAGCAATGAAGGGACTGTGTGGATGCCCCCAGTACGACCAGGGAAGAAGTGGAGCCCGCCAGACCGTGTCGCTGCACAGTGAGACTGCCGCCTAAAGATAAAGGGAGCCCACTGTCCGCGTCGCGAGGAAGCTCGGGAGTGAGAGAGGACACTGCAGCGGGAAGAGGAACAGAGAAGTACAGCCGCAGGAGGAGGACCGCAGAGATCCGAAAGGGGAGGCTCCAAGCACTGGTAAGGAGTACACGCCCCTCCCCCACCACAGCAAGGCAGAACAAAGGGAGACAGCCCAAATGGCCCACGAAAGCGCACCAAAACAATCATAGAAAAAAAAAAATACAATAACATAATACAGGTGGGAAACAATAACCCCATAGGGAGCTACAGTCCACACCACCGCGCACAGAGCACAGTGAGACAGCACGACCGGCCCGCAAAAGCGCACCAAAACAACCTCGAGAAAAAAAAAAACTTTCAATACAGATGGAAACCAAGCTGCCCACAAGGTGAGCGAGAACAAGAGGAAGAACATACCCTGCCCAAAATAGCAAAGGTGACCCATGATCATAGCATCCCCATGATCATAGCATCGCCACCCACGTGGTCAAGAAAGAACAAAGGGACATGTGAGGAAGCCTCACCGCCACAGGCCACCACCGGTACTGTACAGTACCACGCCCACAGGGACAACAGGAGGCATAATGAGAGGTACACCCCACAAGTTCAACACCACAAAGATACCCACAAAGTGGCAGGAAGCAGCAATCCTGCGCATCACTGCAGTGACCCAGTGCCACTATAGCGCAGATCGCCCAGCCCAAAAGGGTGAACGCTGCACCCGAGCGTACACCACTTACCCTGTGACCAAGAGCTTTAAAGCCACAAGCAAACTAGAGTCCCAGGAAAGCCACTCAGCCCGAAAACAGCCAGGCGCACCACACAGAACCCGTCTACCACATACCACCTAGAGCACCTTCAAAAGCACTCCACAACATGGTTGACCAGGCACAAGAAGAAGCCGACGCAGATGCACCAACCCTAGCAAACTTGGGCCCCACATCATATGCTGCCGTCATGAGACGGCCTAACCCATTCTCCCTGAACCCGCATCACGACCAAGTAACAAGACGGGAGGAGTGGATAGAAGAATTTGAAGACTTTGTAGGAGCAATATGAAGCCAAGACCCACCAAATAAGATCAGCATCTTCAGGAATCTAGCCGGAAAAGGGAAATAAAAGGAATAATAATTACAATAGCAGCACAGGACAGGACCACATACCAACGTCTCCTCGCTGCAATCAATGACAAACTAATAATACCCCGCAACAAAGACTATGAACCTACGCATTCAATCAACACACACAGCTGCCACATGAGTCCATAGGAGAATTTGTCATTCGCCTCCAGCCGAACATCAAGGACTGCGACTTTGCCAACTTCAATGATGAAGAAGCTATAAGACTGAGGATCAAAGAAGGGTGCACCTCGTCAACGCTCAGAAAACACCTTCTCAAAAAGCCCCTACCCCTAGTGAAAATACTCAACCTGGCAAAAACATACGAGAGTGTTAACGCACAGGCAGCAGCCATGGAAAGGAAAGGTGAACGCAACGCCATCACAGCCCTCACGGAAGGGCAACAGTAACACTCTAAGGCCACTCGACCCTGGAGAAGGCAGAAACTTAGAAGACACCGGCAACAAAGCCTGAGCAAAGAGCAATGCCACGGGCGGGGGTGGAAACACACACGCAGTCAACCATACCCAGCCTTTGGACGAACATGCTGGCGCTGTGGCCAGGAAGGTCACCTTCAGGCAATGTGCAGAACAAGACCACCCACAAACTCAGCATGCCAACCCACACCACCAGCACAGGGAAATGCCCGAGTCCACCGAGAGCACGGTTAGACATCAGGAAAGACATCAAGGCCATGAACACCAGCCAACCCGGACATCACAGGCATGCACACCCCCTGTGCCCTGAGTTAACCCACCCAAAAAGGTACGGACTGGCACTGGGCACACAAACTTCACCCATTCTGTGAGAGGACTATGAGCCTCGCAGCCACCCAGTACTCTTCGAGACATCGTACAGGGGGTATGTGGAAGCCACAGGAAACAACGTTGGTACAAGGCAACTGAAAAAGGCGGAAGAATACCCCCTAGACAAACCACAAAACCATGCCGTCCAATGGAGGACAGCACAGGCAGTACAGCCAAAAGGACAGTCACGATGCAACCTCACCCAGGGAGACCTCAGAGTGCCTTACTCCAGCCGCATGATACTGAGTCCCGCCATAGGGCACAGCCGTCTCAGTCACCGGACAGCACTACAGCATGCACTCATCAGCATTCACTATAGGTCATTCGAAGTAGCCCACAAGAAGGACCACGTGCCCGAGCAAGATGTAGGAGAGGCAAGGAAAGCCAAGGGACAGACAAACCACGCAGATCCCATCCTAGCGACAAGGAACTACGGCAAAATGACACTAAAGTACTCTCTACCCCACGAGTTATACTTTGAAGAGCATGAACCAACAAAAGGGGAAGTGATCGAGAAGGAGGAAGAAGAGAGAGCAGAGACCCATGAAACAACGCGAAGAGAGAGTGCAGAGGAGACCCACGAGCAACCAAGCAGGCCTCATCGAAAAACAAAGAGACCCCAGCGGCTCATTGAACAAATGTAACCCGGGAAGTCTGATGTTAAGCAAGGGGGAGGTGTTGTGAGCGAGACAGGACCGAGCCCCTTTAAGAGGGAAACTCAAGACCATGGGCGGGAAGCAGGAGGAAAGGGAGGGGCAAGGGAAGAGGGAGAGCAGTTATAACATGGAGGAATAAAGTGAAGGTCAGGAGGAATCCGGCTCCTGTGCAGTTAATGGGATGAATGATGAAGGGGGGCTGTACAAGGTACAACACCTTCCTACCCACAGATCGTTCGTCATTGCTTCATGTTCAGACCCGTGGTCTGCCTGGGTGGTGACAAGAGATAAAGCCGACAGCAGCGAGTTGGACTAAGCTTGGACTAATAGGATTAGGCAGGCGGCATGTCAAGCAATTTATGCACTTGTTATGTGCTTCCCACAACTACGCCTGGTCACAGACAGAACACTTAATGTGTGTATGGGCAGCCAGGTAGCGTGCTACCTGTGTGGTGCTTTCCCAAGGTTTATCTTATCTTTGTTTTACTGTTTTGGTTTAAAATCTTCTTAAGGAACATGCCTACAAGTTCTCGCCACACAAAGGTGTCCTCTGCATGCATACCTATATGCATAATGTCACATATGAACGCAATGGAAAGTCCTCACAACACGATCAATGTAGAAATACTCACTGTAGCTAACTATTCCATGTACCGCGCTCAATGACGTTTTCAAGAAGGGAGGTTATTCCCCTGATTTCAGATCAGTCAGCAAACCACAGTTTGAACCTATTGTTGCCTGTAATTCCTCACGTATTCCTTCATCGCCAAGTGCAAGTCGGCAATCAGAGCTCCTGGAGAGGAGTGCAAGAATGAGGCATAGATTTAGAGAGTCGAACGTTGGAGCGATGGAGGAGAAGGAAGTTGGATTATTCCATAACTCGCACACAGTCTCCGAACAAATGTTATGTTTAATACCACAGGAGTTGAAGCTGAACATGCTCACCAAAAAAGAAGCTGTTAAGATCTCTAGGAAAGCGAATACAAAGCCCAAGAACTTTGGTAAAACTAACAGCAGCCCGATTGATCTGGTCATCCAGAACGAGCTATCAACACCACAGCTATTATACACCAAACTGAGCCAGTCTGCCATGTCACTCAATGACACACATCAAACCACCCCTGCCAGACGTTGCAACTCTAATTAACAGCCCCTTGCCACAGTCCTCAATGTTCATGGCCAAAAGTGTTCCACCATGCCAAACTAGTTCAGGAAGCCTAAGATGAAAGAATCCATGACCAGAGCCGAAAGTCACCTTCGACCCCTTTGATTATCAATTTATAAACAAGTGCATTACAGCCAAACTCGATCAAGTAATCAATCTAAAGGAGTTCTTGAAATGGCTTGAAACCTTTAAGCGAGGAATGCATGAGGGTGAGTCCCCCCCCAGATGACAGCCTAAAAACAACACTGTCAAACCAACCTAACAGTTGCAAGATGTAGAACTGATGTTGGAAGTAAGACTGAAATGGACAGGGGCAAGTAAATGTGCACCCCAATCCAGGACGCCTCATTAACAACACAGTCAGCTCCAGCAGACCATTCATGTGGTCCCTTACTGCCCCAGAGCACAGAACCTATACGCCAAGGGATCTTTGTTAAAAAAAGAATCAAATGCCATTGACAATAAGCCACCAAATTAGCAAACTAATTCAGGACAAGAGGAACTTTGTCATCACTAATGTAAAGAAGGAGCTAACCAAGAGCAGCCCTGAGAAACCAAGTCTGAGCTCGGTTACATCACAAAGTCGGGAATGGGATTATAAAATCATATGACTTGAAATCTTATCATAGGGTACTTATGGTGTCCCTATAAGAATAGACATTGGGCCTCATTACGACCCGGGCGGACTTCGCGGTGCTAAATGCACCGCGAAGCATGGCGGAAAGCCGCCGATAGCGCCATGGGGGTTGGCGGATTTACCGCCCCATTCCGACCTCGGCGGAGCGGTAAATCCCCAATCCCCATTCTGCCCTTCCCCATTCCCATTCTTGCCCCATAGGGTATAATGGGAGTGGGGAAGGAGTTAATTACGCCACCGTAAAATACGGTGGCGTAATTAACAACGAGGTCCCGTAGCGCCATGGTTTTCTCCGGCTGGTAAAACCAGGCGGAGAAAACCTCCATGGCGCTACGGGAACTCGTAGTATGGCGGAGAGGTACGCCATGCACTACGCTGGCGTAATACCCTCTCCGCCAGGGTCCTAATGAGGCCCATTGTATTGTTGTGTGCTGTGGTAAAAGTAACCTTCCTTCGTTTCTGAGTATCTGTGAGAACCTGACTCCAACTTGAAAAACGTGTTGGACTAAATGTAGCCAGCCAAACCAAGTCATGGATAGGATAGTTCCATTCATCCAGGATCATGGCACGTTAGACTTAATATCTAAGCTTGGAAGCCCAACCAAGTTATCCAAACCTTCATTTCCAGATTACTTTAAAGAGTCTGTCTTCCCGATCTATTACACTAATTCTTTATAGTGTTCACCAGTCCCAAAAATGTTTAGCATTGACTTTTAGCTCTGATCATGCACACATACTGTAAATCAAACATTCGCTATTGTACCCACAGACACGACAAATTTGTTTAAGATTCAATATTCTAACGCAGTGTTCTGTTTTATGATTGTATGTATTGTGTTCATAACGCTAACACACCAAAGGCCTATGGACGAAGCGTGTTTAATAAAAACTCCAAATTCTGCTTCTATGATGCAGAACCTTGAAAACCTCTCTAACACATTTCTTTCATCATCAAGATAGCATTTCTCTTTTTTGTGATGGCCGGGACATTTCCAACTGCAAAACACCAAACCAGTTACTTACAATATATGGGTCTCATTACAAGTCGGGCGTTAAGGGTTAATGGTCACCGGTAACAAGACCGGTGCCGTTAAACCCTTACCGCCCTACTACGAGTTCCCTTTGCTGGTCCTTCCTTAGGGACTTCAGAGCTAATAACGGTACCGTAATTTACGGTACTGTTATTAGCGCCTTCCCCATTCCCATTGAGCCCTATATGGGCTCAATGGGAATGGTGAAGGGCCCTGGTGAATGGGGAATTACCGGTCCCACCAACCATAGAATGGACCCGTAATTGCTCCATCCAACAGGGCAGAATCGGAACGAGTTTGGAGACAGCCATGCCGCAAATAGCGGCGTGGTTACCTCCAAAATCGGAATGAGGCCCATATGTGTCTGCTTCAAAAGTGGGTAACATAATAGAGACATTTTTAAAGATATGTTTATAGCCATGCTGTCTTTTAACTTGAAATTAAATTTGGATAGTCAAATGTTCGTAACATCATGCAACATCGAGCTGGTCGTTTGTGTCACTCTGTATACCTAACTGAGTTAGTATATATATCTTAAATTGGTGAAAGTACAGTGCTGTTAACGAGGAGATGTTTCAGACTTGCATTATTTTGCATTCTGGGACTGATATTCTTTTGGCTTACCCTGTTTGTTTAAGTATTTCCATGTTGTCAGGTTGCTGCAGTGTGTATGTTTTGCATATTAACTCGGTAAGACAGTATTATTGTTCTCCTAGAAATCCCAAACTTAAATATTTGTACCAATGAAATCTTGGAAGATGTGTGTTCGAGTTCTTAAATTGCATAGTGGGTTAAGATAATGTAGTGGGAAAATAATGCAATCTTATGCTAAACCTGCAAAAATGTGACTCATTATAAGTGATTATGGTCACATTATTTGAAAAAAGACCCCCATACAAAAGGGAAGATGTAATGATGTATGTACAGAACGGTGCATCATGCTCCTCTGTTAGTGGCTCCAGAAGTCCATCAATGAGAATTGCATTATTGTTGCACTGGATCTCCCTTGATCCCATACCATTTCATTTTACAGGCAGCTATATCATTGCAGCCGCCACTTTGTTCACCAGAGAATTGAGTATAGTGGAGAGACTGCAGCAGAACCAACATTAATCTCCTCCCTTGCTGCCAGTCAATGGATTTGCTTGGGCTGCCCAGAACTCTACCAAAAGGACAACGAGTGAAACGATTTTCTATGCCCTGTCATGTTATGTTATGTTATTGACTCTGGTTTCTAGGTGCTACAGGATCTGCAAAAGGTAGACGAGGGGGCTAATTTAGTAGCGGGTGAGGGAGGACAAGGTTTATTTGTTACAAGGTTGATGTGTGCACATCTGAAAAGATAGGGTTCTCTGTGTGGTGTACGTATTAGATATTTTGTGAGCTGTCTAGAGGTGTGGTTAATGTGCACTCCAGGCTGTTAAGGTAATTGCATGGTGTCTGTCAGAGCAGTGCTTAAAGGGTGTTGAGAGGTACGGTGGTATATATGTAGTGGGTTAGAGTAGCCTTGAGAGGAAGTATTACACACTCTGATGGTGTACATTTCATTGTGTAACCTGTGTTGTTATAATGGCAGAGTTATATCTTGAGATGTGTTCTCCATTAGGGTGGAGGTCAAATAATTTTAACATGATTATTGTTAACATGTCTTCCTCCAATAAGTGCTGCACTTGATCGCTTGCACACACCACACATACATGGGAATGTAGGGCTTTCACTGTGCTCTTTAGGCAGCAACAGCACACAGAAAAAGGAAGCTTTAGGCTTGATTTATCATTTTGACGGTGACTCATCAGGGAGCATAGGACCATTGAGGTGATGAACCAGAGGAGGAGCAGAGGAGCATCTAGCAAGAGACTACAGCTGCTAGATGACTCCATTTTATGGGGCACACACTACTCTACTCCTGGGCTTTGCTGTACCAGCACCATTACCGGACCATCACACTCTGTGCTAACGGTGCAGGAAACACAGTCAATGGTAATAGCGGCACCCGCAGACTTATGTTGGTAACACCGGCATCACGGTACCATAGGCACATTATGAACGTCGATATTCAGGAACTACCGGAAGAATAATGCCAGTAGTACTGGAAAATCCATGCCTAAAACGCTAGCACCACGGACCAGGTGGTAAATGGTCCCAGGTGAGGCTAATGAGGCCATAGGTGCACACATTCCTCCCAGGTGCACCCAACACTACCAGGAACAGTAGAAAAGGCCCACACCCTCACCAAAAACACTTCCCCAAAACAACCATCCTGCCTCTCTCAGTAGTAGCAATTGACATGGAGATGCTGCATGCTGCAATTCATCTGGATGAGCTGGAGCAGCAGTAATGATGACAGGAGGCCAGGAGAAGGAGGAGGAGGAGGATGGCTGGGATGCAAGTGGTGAGGTGGAAGCTCGCTCCCATACCCAGCAGAAGGACTTCACCCTAGGCCCTGACAGATGGCCAGATACATACCTTGTACTTGCGAAATAGGGAGACAATACATGAACTATTGAACCTAATCCAAGATGACATAGGGAGCAAGATTGGAATCCGGACAGCCATACCACCGCTGTTGAAGCGAATGCCGGTCCTGTACTTCCTCACCACAGGCACGTTCCAGCACTCTGTGGGCCAGCTGATGGCATATTGCATCCTGCCTTCTCCAGAGAGCATGTGCAGGTACTGGAAGCCCACGTGCAACATGTGGGCCAGCACATCACCCTTCCAACCACCCTGGCACAGGTAAACGGCACCAAGCCCCACTCTTACACACTTGCAGGCATGCCAAAAGTTATGTACAGATGACTTGTGATGCCGACCTGACAATCACGCGCCTGGTTCCTAGGGTCAACCCATGACTCCATGTGTCTGTGGAACAGCACCCTGCCAGCATACATGGTGCAGCACAGAGGACAAAGGACCTGGATGTTGGGTGAGTACATGGACACGTACACACACATTGCTGCATGGTTCATAGGCCAAATGGGGACACGGCACAAATGGATGTCCCACAACCCCATGCATTAGTGGGAACAACTAGTGCATTGCCAATTGTCAGTCCACAATACACAGGTGTATCACAAGACTGCTGCAGCGTCAGTCAGTGGCAATTACATACACAAACCATGAGGTTGGAAACCGGTAACATAATACAGGTACCAGAATGCAACACTGCCACTCCATCAAATTAAGTCCTTCAGTACAGTGTCCAGCCAGGCCCATGAGGCCATGTTTCTGCGAGGTGCATTCATTCAGGTGCATTCATTCAGTCACAGGCAACACCACTGCCATGCACCATCTGCCATGCATGTCCATAGTCCTTGCAATCGTCAAAGGGCCTCATGTAGTGCACAATTGCCACTTGTGTGAATGCTCTGTGCTCAAGTGTGACTACAAACTGACAAGCACAGGGGTGTTAAGTCAATGGGATCATATGTGAGATGGACAAAAACGTCCATGCAGTGCCTTTGCCAGTGACTGCAATATCAAACATGTCATGTGTATTCTGGGCCAACTGTGCATGTAAGTCGTCATGCTGCATTGATGCATGTTGTGAATGTCCAGACAGCAGTGCAGGCATCATGTAGTGTGTGCAGACTCTGTTGGGACAGACTCTGTTGAAACAGTGGTATGGCAATTACCGCACCACACCACGGGGAGGTGAATGCAGGGCCTGTTAGTGGCAAGTGTAGTCCCACCCACATAAACCCATCCCAGGTAGCACGGGATGGATGACACACATTTGCCATCACAGGATGCAACCCAGTGCATGACACACACATCTACCATGGTCCAAGATGCATTATGTAGCATGAAATACAAAACCTTCTATGAGAACATCAGTCCTGCAACATGTATGCCATGGCTCACCTTGTGTTCCTCCCCTTGCAGGTGATTCCAGACATCCGCTACTGCCCTGGCATATTACCCTACTGAGGGATCCGCAGATGCCAGAGGGGACGGCATACAATTGTGCCCATGTGCGAACCAGGGCAACCATTGAACAGAGGTTTGGACTGTTAAAGGCATGTTTCAGATGTCTACACCGGTCAGGGAGTGCACTTATGCACCGGCCAGAGAAGGTGGGGTAGATAGTCCTGGCCTGTGCAATGGTGCAAATTGCTGCATCAGATGAAACATACCCCTGTGCCCAGAACTAGACATGCCACCACCAGAGGACTGAGATGATGAGGATGATGATGGTGAGGCAGCACCATGCAGGCACAGGCACGTTCGCATGGACACCAGGGATGGGCCTATTGTCTGACAAGCACTCATAGATAACTTCTTCAGAGGGACTTACACTGTGCACTACCCATGCTACATTATTGCGTTCAATGTGCTCACTCAATAAATTCAAAAACATTAATAAGGACTGTCCAATCATTGCTACCAGTGATTAATTAAATGCATTTAAATTATCTACTGACTACAGATAACACCCTGTACCTATACCTGCTCCCCACACACAAACCATCCCCTCCCCACACACCCACCACCCCCTCATGACACACCGCAACACCAAAGTGTCTCATGTGATTGACCACATTGTCAAAAGGCACAGCTCTTGCTATGGGCGGGTGTGCCCATTAGACATTGTGAGCGGCGCCTAGGACTGATCTGCACCGAGCTAGCAGGGGTGTTGGTACTGGAGGGGGGTTCTGATCCCTGAGCCCCCATGCGCTCCTGTTTGGTCTGCAAGAGCAGACACCACCCTTGTTGCCCTCCCGGACCCTCTCTGCAAGGAGAAAAAGGGCTGATGTTGTGCGGCCAAGGGCATGGGCACAGCGCCCGCTGGTTGCTTGTACACACTCCCACATCAGCCATTTCATTATGACGGGCCTCTATCGAACGGATACGTTCATCCATCTGAAGAATATTGGGCATTTATGGTCATGTAGGGCTGTGAAGGGTTGAGGGACTGAAGGTCGGGGAGGGATGTGTGGTGCAGTCTGGTGAGGCATCAATGTCTACCCCTTAATCCGCTGCCTCTGCCTCATCAGAGGTGGTGCTGTGATAGGCAGGTGGCTGATGTGTGATGGGCGCTTTGTATGTGCACCTTTGCTATGCCACTGCCTGGCCTGTGCTGTTGGCTGTTCCGCCTGGCCTGCTGCATGGACCTGTGCTGTCAGCTGTTCTGCCTGGCCTGCTGCCTAAGCCTGAGATGTCTTCTGGTCCACCTGCTCTGCTGCCTGAGCCTGTGGCATCAGCTGTTCCATCTGGCCTGCTGCCTGGGCCTGTGCTATTGGGTGTTCTGCCTGGACTGCTGCATGGGCCTGTGGTGTCAGCTGTTGAGCCTGGCCTGCTGCCTGGATTGGTGGAGCTGGCGTTGCCATGGTTGTGGTAGGGTTGGGCCAGTGGACAGTCTGACCAGATATCACACAGGCTGTGGGTGGTCCAGTGCTGTGACAGTCATTGGATGTGCCTGTTAGGGTGAGATGAGGAGGTGGTTAGATGCCTGTGTGTCACATCGATGCACTTGCATTACACAAATACCACACTGTATATTCCCTGGCCTGGACACGATGTCTGGGTGTGAATTGTGCACTGATGTGCGCATGCATATATGTGTGTGGTGAACCCATTTTGGTGGAATTTATGGCACAGTGGCTTGTTATTGCATGTGCATTAGGGATGTGCTATTTGTCTAGTCATTGTGCACGTGGCCAGTGCTCATGTGCATGGATGCTTTTGGTGTATGATGATATTGCATGGCTTACTTTTGCCACAAACCCTATCATCTTTGTTTGCACAGTGACTTTTGATGTTGATGTCATACTTAGTCCCCTTTCCTGGACACATTTCCCTGATCTGTTGGGTGTGTTCACAATTTGTGTGATGCTGGGCATTCAGGTGTGGCGTGTTGCACTCACTGCCGTCCGCTTGGGTCCCTGCTCCGGCCTCAGCACTTCCAACACCCTCGATCCCCTCAAGATGCCCTGCTCACTGTGCTCAGTGAGGCACAGCTCCACCTCACTGACGAGGCACAACAAGGCTGAGACACATGTATGGGGTTGCTGTTGGTACTCTTGTTTAGAGCATTTCAGTGCTGGACTGCCCATGTGGGCGGGACAAAGACTGATATGCAAATGGTTATTTCCCATCTGTGAAAGGTACAGTGAGAATAAAGCAATGGCGGCGAATTTTCAAACTGGAAAAAAACCACACAACAGGTTATCATGTAAGGTTCTTTCTGGAGAGGGGCAACTGCTACATTTCTGAAATTCTTTTGCAAGAAACTCAAGGTTGGTCACCCTGAGTTACCTGGGGGAACCCAGACGCGGACTCCCTGCTCACTGTGCTCAGAGAAGCACAGCTCCACCTCACTGATGAGGCCCAAAAGGACTGAAACATGTTTATGGGGTTGCTGTTGGTACTCTTATCCAGAAGGGAATTGCCATAGCATTTCGGTGCTGGACTGGCCATGTGGGCGGGACAAAGACTGATATACAAATTAATATTTCCCATCTTTGAAAGGTACAGTGAGCAAAACACAATGGCTGAGAACTATCAAAGTGGGAAAAAAACCACAGAACAGGTTATCATGCCATGTTCTTTCTGGAGAGGGGCGCCTGACCACCTCCTCCCATATGGTGGACTTGCAACATTTGCTTGTGCAGCGTTTGTCCCGGCCAAACAGTGCTTCCGCATTTGCAACTTTGTGTTCTGTGAGGGTGGTCAGTTCTGCCTCTGAGAAGCGAGGCTTGCAAAGCTGGACTTCAGGCAGCCTAGATTTTGATCCTCCGGACATCTTGTCGTTCTTACCGTAGATGGATGTCAACAGGAAGTCACATATTTTAAATGGATTGAGTTTTCCAAAATGACTGCTGGTGAACTTTCAGTTCCTGCGATGATGCTGTTTCCGGTGCCGGTGTTTCCATTTCCGGTGTTTCCAGCATCCGACGCAACACTGCAACACTGCCAGTGTTTCTGTCACATTGTTGACGGAACCACTGGTAGGAGCATATTTTCTCCCAGGAGCACCGACATTTCCCATTTTGCCGGTTTTACTGACAATCCAGAAGCAGCGTTTCTGGAATAGCGGTGTGCATGTCCCTGCACATTCGGAATATGCTGGTGATTCTGTCATTCCGGTAGCCGGACAAAGTGCCACCTGATTGGTGGTATCACCAGCATGGTTCAAGGAAACTAGCAATGAGGGCCATTTTCTAGTTAAGCACCAATGAAAAAATAGCCAAAAAGGATTGCAAACCAAAGTTCAAGTGCTATCCTACCACATCCTGCCAGGTGTACCCCCCACTGCTTCCTCCTTTTTGGATGCAGCCATAGTAGCACTAGTTCCTTTTCTCCACTTCCACCACCGGGCCTCTGCAACCTGGCACTTTTGCATTTGCTAAGCCTGCCACATGAGTCGTGCTGGATTTGCATATGTAGTGTTGGTCTGTACATTTTATTAAATGAAACAACTATTCAGGTTCATATTCGTCATCGGGTGACTTCTTGGCAAAATATTTGGTACTTGGCTGAATACTAAATATGCTATTCGGTACACTCCTAGTAAAAAATGCACAGCTGGGATGCATACATGACGATATTATCCATTCCATTTGGTAGACTCTAGTCCAATACTAGTTTAACTTTGTATTCTGATACTTGGAGTCCAGGATTTTCCCAATATAAACACTGGATTACAAGTCCCAGAATGCAAAAGTGAAATACAGGACTGGACTAGAGTCATTTGAATGGAATGTATACATTTGGCATGTGTGGGTGAGGTCAGGGTTGGCGTGTAAGGTTTGGCAGTGAGCAGGGGGTGGAGTGAGTGGGCTCAGTGGGAGACCTATCATTGCAGGGGTGCCTCCCGCAAGAGAGAAGGTAGTTGGGTGGGGAAGGGGACCATTGTGCCTCTGGGGGATGTGTTGGTGTCCCATTCATCAGAAAAGCGGAAGGGAGCAAAGCGGGCCCAGCTGATATTTTTCCAAAGCACCAAAGCCAGGACTGGGAATCAGCATCTGCAAAATGTGCTTGGGGGTCTGGGGGGACTTCTTTTGAGCATTCTCTGATTCGGCCTTTGCATCAATACAAGATTCATTTGCACTCAAATACCAAGTGTTGCCTCATTGGACTGGTTTCAGTAAGACACACCAGTAAATCCACTTACACAGCCAGGCTTCGGGATTCTTAATTTCCATTTTAGGTCATAACAGGAGCACTGGAAAACGCGGCGAGCTTCACACAAAAGGGCTCTTGTTTGGGATGCTTGCATTGGGAATTAATATGTTTAAAGGCCCTTTAATGTCCAACGCTGCTGACTCTCAGGATATCTACCCTGATAATTCAGGTCAGTGTGCGAAATGTAGAAAACATTTAATGATAATGCTCCAACGTTACATTTCAAAGTGATGTCCTTGGAAATTCGATTCGGATATTGTGTTGGCTTTAATTGGCGATCAGAGATTCAGGATATACAGATTTACTTGCCATAGTAAATGCACGTGTGGGCACACAACTTTGGAAAAGGGTTAGCCTTGTTGCATACAGATGAGGCCAAAATGAACTTTGCATAGGTTAAGTTTTTACAATATCACGCAGATTAAGGCTACATTCATCATGGAGATTTGGGCTCCTCATATGGGAAATATCTGATGCTGACATTTGGGGACATTTCACTTCACTAATAAATATTTGCTTTATAGCATTGTAGTAGAGGTAATGTGGGGACAAGCTGGGTCCCTGAGGCCTTAACAATCACATTCGAATCATACGGGTTAGGGAATTGAAATATTGTCGCAAAATGTGACAATATTTAAAAATTATACCTCTGGGTTTTTAAAAGACATTCTAGCTGAACTATTGATGGGTAATTGAGCGTGTGACGGCCTGTGTGCTCTTTGCATTTGCAAACCATCCATAGATGTATATGATCATGAGGTGCAGTAGCAACAAGTAAGAGGTAACTCATTATGGGCTGTATAGAGTTGGGTTGTAAAAAAACTTGTTGTTTGTTTTAAACTTTTTTAAACCATGGAATGGAAGTGCCTTCCAGTTTTTGGTTACACGGATAGAAAAGGATATCCTCCTTTTTAGTTTTGGCTATTAGCTAATGCTTAAAGCCTACCTGTAGGCCACAACTATTGCATTGGTTTAAAGCTTGTGGCCTTCCCAACTACTACATGCTGCTCCCCAATAAAAGCAGATTATCCTCGGATCTCTGTGAGCTAGTTCCATCAAGCAGTAACATCAAAGTTGTGCAGCAAAGGGATTGGCAGTATTTTTCAACAGTCTTCATAGCTTAGTTGCAGCTGTAAATGGGCTACTGGTGTAATGGAAATAGCTTAACCAAGTGTGCTCTCAAATACTTTATTTATAAGCAGTATATGAGTCCTCACACGAATTCCTTTAGATGAAGTCCTGTTAAAAACAAGCATTGGCAACGTCAATAGTTTTGGCTTGTGTATAAGTATTCAACATTTCCCTGGTGCTGTTTTCATATGCCCAGGTAATCACACCATGTTCCAGCTGTTGCAATTTTATGGCCTGGTTGTACAACAGCGGAAGTGCCTGGAAAATGCTTGTTTGACTTCATGCTGCTATCTCACTAAAGAGTGCACATGTGTGATTTCTGTGGCATCTTGTGGAGAAACTACCAGTCAAATCTCCAGAACAAATCACCAGAACATAAAAGAGACAGCCACCATAGTTCCACAATGGTACGACCAGGCCAGAAAATGCCAACAGCCGGAAAATTGTGTGATTTCCTGGGTATACAATAGCACTATCTGGGAAATGGCTAACCCTGCTCTAGCAGGGGAATAATCAAGTATTTAGGACATTCCATCTGAAAGTATAGTTCTCTTACATACATTTTATCTGAAAGGATAGCGTTTTTCAGAGCCACGATGCCGGGGTTGAAAGAGGTTGCTCTCTACCAGGAGTATTTGATAGACTGGGACATATCATTGCTGAACCCAGTGATCGAAGTGAGCGGGAACTACTGGAGCGGTGTTCCACTACATTTATTTTTGTCTGTTTACCATTCCTCTACTTTTAAGACCATATCCACCATTCTGTATAGATGATTAGTCCATTCATGACCCTGTGCAAGTGTAAAGTTGTAATAGGAGCCTTTGTTAAAAGTCACATTGGCTAGTGCAATGCCCCGGCTGAAACACCATGTCACATGTTGCTCTATGCTTCCGTCTAGCCTCTCCCCTGCCGAGACCACAGTTCCACTACTTCATTCGGTACACTTCTACCACTGGCTGAACCTCTACTTAATGATTCTGTTTATTTATCAGGAATGGTGGGCTTTGACAACAGAAGACAAGTAGATGAATAGAGAGAGCTCAGAATGTTGTGTTGAACCTCACTGAAGGCAAGAACATATGAATATAAGAACATATTAACATCTCTGGGTTACACCCTCATGAGTAACCAATCACTCTATAAGATCAGTGCAGACAGAGGGGAGAGGCAAGTAGGAAACAGTGATTCTGGCCTCTGTGGATGAACCGCAATGTTAATAGAAAGGGACAAGTCACCAACACCCATGCCCTTCACAAGGACCATACCATTATCGATATCCTCCCAGAGAACATGTGCAGACGTTTCCACTAGAGTCAATACATTTGGCAATGGCTAAAAATTACTGCAGGTATATATTAAATAGCAGCAGGAAGGTGTGTGAGCCCTACATTACAGAGTGCACCAGATACCAAGTCTGTGACAGAAATGTAAGTAGTGCAAATGCTTGCACCCTAATGATTCAAAGTTGATTTGGTCTAACTGGAGGCCAGGTCAATTATTTTTATAATTCATTTATTTATATAGGGCCAAAAACTCATTAGGGGCACAAAAGGATCAAGGGCTATCCGTTTTAGCCAAAGAGTAAAGTTTTTAGAAACTTAAGGAAAAGCTTTAAGTGTACTTCCTGTCGTAGTTCCAGAGGTAAGGAGTTCCAGAAATGGGCTGCCATGATAGGGAAAGACCTGCCTAGGCCATTTAGTTTATTTAAATCTGGGGCAGTCAGTCAGCACCAGGTTTGCTGAGCATAGAGTTCTTATAGTCTTGTATATGGTCAATCAGGTTTTCAAGTATCCCGTATAGATATCTGTGGACAAGGGTGGCAGCCTTACACTGTAGGCATGCTGGGACTGGATGTCAGTGCATAACTTGTCTGCTCCAAGAGATGTTCTCTCTCAGAGAGAGCTCTTTTATGATATGAATAGTATCGTTTTGGAGAACTTGCAGTGCAGTTTTTTTTAATGCACCTTTTTTTCCTGCCAATCACTAGGGCATTAGAATAATCTAGCCTGGATAGTATATTAGTCCATGCTATAGTCATGCAATTTGTCTCAGAAATGAATGATTTTATATTTTGTAGCAGTCTGAGGTAATGTTGACAAACGTTGGTGGTCTGGTGCACGTGGCTTCTGCACTAAGGGATGATTCTAGGTGGATACCTAGGGTCTTAACTTTCCCTAGTACGGGGATGTTGCAATCCTTCATGTTGAAATTAGAACAGCTAGCATTCAATTTGGTCCAGTGTGGAGAGGATCCAAAGATCAGCAACTCTGTCTTCCCTCTATTCAGACACATTAAGTTGTTGGTCATCAAAAGTTTGACCGTATTGTAACATGGACGCGGTAGCGTCCATGTAGTAATGGTTAAGTTGGTGTTTCCATAGGAAGAGCATTTTTTGGGTGGCTTATAACTTCGCTCCCTCTGGACGAATCCTCACCAAACTTTGCAAAAGAAGTATATGGCCCACTCTGAATTTCTTTGCAAAGTTTGGAGAGGTTTGGTCCAGGGGGGGATAAGTTATAGGGGGGGCCCCAAAACTTTTATTTTTTCCCATAGACATAATGGGAAAAAAGTTTGGGCTTGCCTACAGCCCAAACCGCTGGACGGATTTACACCAAGTTTGGGGCAAGAGCGGGGGCTTGGTCCTGAAAGCGTGCTTTTGCCAATTTGGTGTAAATCCGTCCAGTAGTTTTTTTTAAAATGACCAAAATGTAAGGCAAAAAAATTAGTGATATCTCCGTTCGCTCCGTGGACGGACTTCCCTGTTCGCTCCACAGACAGCGCCCCGATTGGCCAAGCGGCTTGCGTGATGTCCGCGGACATGCGACATGTTCACTGATTGGACGGCGTGGTGCGTGAAGCGTGTCAGATTTTTTGTGGCGCCCGCCATCTTGCATTCGCCAACGACCGCAGACAGCACGGTGGTACTTGGATTAAAAATTGTATTTAGTGGAGTGTGTTGGTGTGTACGAGTGTTTGGGGAGGGTGGGGGAGTATGAGATAGGTTCAATATTCTGTTTTTGTATGTGCTAGACGCTTTAGTTGTGTTCGATTTGTCTGCGGACAACACGGCTGTTCTGAAATTTTCTATATAAACTAAATGGTGGGGTATTCCGAGGACGGAGTATGTGTCCGTTTTGTTCGTAAGCAAGCTAAAATTGAGCTAAGAACACTCGCGGTGTCCTTAAATGTTGGTACATAAACAAAATGGGGGTGTCCTGAGGACGCTGTCCGTATTGTACTCTGGCAAGTTGAATGTGTTCTAAGAACACTCGCGGTGCTGAAATGTTTTCAATTAAACAAAATGGGGGTGTTCTGAGAACGCTGTTCGTATTGTTCGTTGTCAGGTTGAAAGTGTTCTAAGAACCCTCCTTATGTCCGCTGACATTACAATTTCCTATGGGCATTACTTGACTTTTTGTCCACTAAACAAACGATAAATCAGGCTGCTGTGTGACGACATTATGTGATAATCCTATCACTTGCCCCATCGACCTGGCTGACCTGTTTTTGTGACACTAAATCATATCTCCTGCCCCTAAGCCTGAAATTATCAAAGCATTCATATTCCCCGTCTCTCTACGCGACGTTACAGGGTGCTTAACCAAACGCGCCCAGTTGTCTCCAGTCCTACGCGACTTTACACAGAACCCGGAAAACAACATACATCATCTCACAACACAGCACAACACAATTCGGAATATGAAACTGTGATTTAAAAGCAAACAGCAAGATTGTACATTTATTTGACATCAAATGTTTAGAGAATATTCAGCGATTTGCATTTGTCTTTGCTGTCGATCCGCAAAAGTTCATCTTGACTCACGCGCTGTTCCTTTGCGATGCGCAGGGTGTTGGTTTATGATAAAAGAAGCACTATGGTCGCACTGATAATCGGAAGGCTGTTCCAACAACGAGGCATTATGGATTATAAAATACTAGCATATTAAAAATGGCAGTACACGTTTAAGAATCGACAACAGAACAACCTAATCATTGTGGGGTTTATTTAAATACTAGTGCATTTGCATGTGAATGTATGCATATGGATGTAATGAGTTTGCATCTGTGCATTCGCGACTTTCATTACAAAAAAGGGGTGAGCTCAATGAGAGGCTATAACAACCATGCCCTCGGCAATCACCCATCATGAACCTGGTGAATTATGCAAATTAGGTTATGACGTCATTGAGCTACTTCTAGCTACTTTTATGACGGCCAATAGCTACTTTTCTTACTAAGGAGTTGCCAACACTGCTCCTATGCGACTTCATACAGAATCCGGAAAACAACACAGATCATCTCACAACACAGCGCGCCACAATTCAGAATATGAAACTGTGATTTAAAAGCAAACAGCAAGATTGTACATTTCGTAAAGTACATTTATTTGACATCAAATGTTTAGAGAATATTCAGCGATTTGCATTTGTCTTTGCTGTCGATCTGCAAAAGTTCATCTTGAGTCACGTGCTGTTCCTTTGCGTTACACAGGGTGTTGGTTTATGATAAAAGAAGGACTGTGGTCGCACTGATAATCGGAAGGCTGTTCCAACAACGAGGCATTAGACCACCATAACGGTTGGTATGTTGCTTCTAGCCGCTAGTACCGCGTAAGGGCATATTGTCCTTGGTGATTGTCCCATAAAATAGTGAGGGTCATGAAGTTGTTTACTAGGAGCTGCACCTGGCAGTTAAAAAATGCGTCGGCCGGGGTCTGAAAATCGTGGCATTGACAGTAGGGAAGGATGTACCTGTTTTAAAAACATAAATTAGTCTCACGAGCCAATCTTCATTAAAAATATTCATTTTATTTATTAGGGCGTGAAACTATTTGCTAGCGAGGATAGTGCAATGGAGTATGTTAACTTATTCCCACTAACCCACCCTCTCTCCTGTGCCTTTTTCAGAGCCGTCTGAGCGCCAGCGGACCACTTCGGCGGTGATAGAGCGCGGTACAAAACAATATGCCACATTGAACGAACAAGTACAACTTAACCAGGCTTTAACGCCACGCTATTGTTATTATATTCCGGTATAAAATAATTTAAAGGGTTACTTACATTATATTGGCATTTTCCATTGTTTACGCGTAATACAGTCCCTAAATACGACTCCGTCTGTGCCAACGATCATTCTCATAGTGATATAATATATAAAAGCGGTTTCGTTTCAGAAATTTCATCCTTATCGTCTCTTACGTTTTTGCGCCCCTCCTTCAAAAGAAGTCTTTTGGCACGATCCCTGTCTGTCAAGGCCAAAAAACAATAGAACCTTATAGTGCGAGTCGTGGGCCACTCCGGCCCACGAGCAAAAAATGGAAGCAGCTGACCTTCACTGTGAACGAGCATAAATTTTACTTTTACTTTGCAAAATTCTGTGTAAAGTCATCCCTGAGGAATTGCTTTTTACACTCCATCTTTGTATATTCTCTGCGTGCTAATGAAAAAAGTTTGTTAAAGGGAGTTTATGGTTAACGTGCGCTACTAAAAACCTATCAAATTCAGTAAAAAAACTTTGTTAAAAGGGACGTTATGGTTAAGTTGCGCTACTAAAAACCTATCAAATTCAGTAAAAAAACTTTGTTAAAGGGACGTTATGGTTCAAAGTAAAACCGAAAAACCCCTGAAATTCGGCAGTTATGGTAAAATAAGCAACCATAACTCGCGCCACCCTGCACTGCTAACACTAACACCCAGGACATCAAAGATGACATCACAAATGTCATTGATGACATCACTGATGACATCACATGGCTGGCTCTCCCTTTTTTTCCTTTACTGACATATCTAAGCCACATAGTTTTCTTCAGTAACAGTCAGGAAGTAAACATTGAAAAGGTACTATATTTGTAGACTTAGGGTCAAGTCATATCATATGATACATATATATAGCGGAAGACACAGGCTTAAAAGAGAGCAATCCTTTCTGTGCATGAAGATAATCATTAGAGTTATCAGCACTTTCTCATAGTTTTATTTTTATTACTATACCTTTGCTGTATATGCTCATATTTGCATACATTGTACTCAAACTCCTTTCCTTAGGGTTCACTGACATCATTTGATACACATACATACAGTAAGTAGCAGCTTTGAAACAGAGCAATCATTTCTCTGCATAAAGATAATCAGTTAGGTTATGAACTCTTTCTGCTACTACTTCTGCTTTTTTGCTTACTTCTCTGTCCCTGTATATACTCATATTTGTATGTGTTGTTGTCTTTTTGTGTTTTGTCTGTAATAATGTAATTATGTATTAAGTGGGTTTTATTAGCTACTTATTACATGTTTCACAGTACGCAAAACTCTAATAAGGAAGCAGTTATCATTTCATTATTCTACATGGCAAGATTATGAATATTGCACCTTCATCATGTATACTGCACACACTGCCTAAGTTTCTGCATGAGTTGCTTAGTATACTGCATAGAACTTCATAATAGAATGCTATTTATATCAATTCATTGCTTAATGCACTAATTAGCTCATGATATTTATTCAAATGATCCTTGACACTTTTTGGTCAACATTATAAGAATCCCTCCTACAGAGTTTTCATGAAAAGTAAATGCACATGTGATGTCCTCAGTGATGTCATCAATGACATTTGTGATGTCATCTTTGAGGTCCTGGGTGTTAGTGTTAGCAGTGCACGGTGGCGCGAGTTATGGTAGATTATCTTACCATAACTGCCGAATTTCCGGGGTTTTTCGGTTTTACTTTGAACCATAACGTCCCTTTAACAAAGTTTTTTTACTGAATTTGATAGGTTTTTAGTAGTGCAACTTAACCATAACGCCCCTTTTAACAAAGTTTTTTCATATATATATATATATATATATATATATATATATATATATATATATATATATATATATATGTTGGAGATTGGCTGTGTCAGTGGCATACTCCCCACTGATCTCAAGGAACAGCTGAGTATCATCAACATAATTTGTGAAAAAGACCCCTATTCCCTCAAGTAGTCTACAAAGTGGTCTGATGTGCAAGTTGAAAAGGGCGGGGGATAAGCATGCTCCCTGGGACACACCACAGAGGATCAGGGCCAATTCTGAAGTAGTGCCACCCCAGCATACTGTGGACAAAATAGACTGAACCCATTATATTGATTCCTGGTTGCAATTTCCTAGGTCGACCAAGGTGTGAAGCTGCTGATAAATCCAACAGGACTAATAGTCCTTTTTTCCCTTAATCCAGGATCCCAAGCATATGATTTTGGAGGTCAACCAGGCTGTCTCTATGCTGTGCTCCAGTCTGAACCCTGACAGTCTGATGTGTAGTTTAAGAGTGGGGTCCAGGTAGGCTTGAAGCTGTAGAGTTGCCATTTAATCAATAATCTCTAGTATGGAATTTGTTTGGTGATATGCATCAAATTCCTGGCATCTTTAGGACCCATACCTGCTTTCTTTATGAGGGGTTAATGGTAACCACCTTAATGATGTCACGGACATGGTTATGACAGAAGGATGCATTTACAAATCTGGTGAGGAAAGGGGACACATACCTTTATAATCCAAGATAAATTTGGCTGCTATGAAGTTTTTGGGACAGGAGGAAGGGTGCATCGGGGTGAGTGCTTTTTCCATGTCCAGGATTGTGATGGATTTAAAATAGAATTTTGACTGGTTGTGTTTAAAAGATGGCTTGTTAGAGAGGATAGGATGTCAGGTCATCCAAATCATGGGATTTACTGATAGACAGGTCCTTATCGATCTAATTCCAAGCCAAGTATAGTTTATTGTTGAAGGTGCAGTGGACATCAGCACAGTCTTGGTCAGTCAGTGAGAGAAGTAGTGATTTTGCTTTAGGTTTTTCCAGGAGTTTTAGGATTTCAAAGAGTTATTTGGAATTGTTGTTAGCCCTGTTAATTTGCTCTTCAGAAAAGTCTGTTTTTGTCTCGAGTATAGCTCATGTATACGATAGTTCAAGTTTCTTTCAGGTAGTTTTACTAATATCGGTGGGAGGATTAAGACTCCGGCGTTCTGCGCATCTCCTTTCTTTTTTCAGGGTTGTGAGCTCCAAGGTATAACACCTTTTATGTCTAGGATTTTTTCCAACTGATTTCTTATTTAGTGGTGATACCCTGTTCAGCACACGTGACAAGGTGATGCTATATGTGGACAGCAAAAGCTCAGCGGTTGGATCTGGATGTGGAGGACATGATATCATTAAGGTATCCCTGAAAATCTGAGGGTTGGACCTTTTTGAAATTACGCCTAATTACACTTTTGAGAGCCTTTTATGGGGCGGGGGGATCTTGAAGCCGAATGCTGAAATCTATGATGTAATGGTCAGACCAAATGCATTAATTTGTGTTCTTGATAAGTAATCCAAAGTCTTTAGAGACAATCCATTCTAAGATATTACCTTTATTTAGTTATGGACGTGACAGTCAATGTCATGAAAGGCTTGTTCCAATGCAACCTCGTCTTTACAGGCAGTGTTGTTGCACCATTGGTTAAGGTCACCTACAATAGGGTGGCACATTTAGGTTCATTCAACGTTCTTAATAGCTGTACAATATCCTTGGCAAAGTTTGGCATATCAATAAGAGGTTGATATAATAAAATAAAGTTAACGCAGCTACAGTGTGTGGGTATACGTTTCAAATGGAGGATTTCACAGTTATTACAATGGCTTGGAGTTTTGAAGAATTTGAGTTTTTCCTTTGCATTTATACCAGACTAATGCACATGCTTTAGCAGGAACCCACGGTGGAGGGTGGTGAATGCTGCAGAAATGCCTAATAGGACCAAAACTCCATCAAAGATTCAGACTACAGCTCGTTGGTAAAAGTCATGACTGTGCACCATCCAAGATATTCGGACCTTTGAAAATGTTTGAAGCAGCTGGACAAGAACTTGCTCTAAGAGCTCGGCTTTGTACAGCAGCTCTGAAATGGGTGGGCATGTCACTGTTCTTCTGGATACACAGAGATCTGTTTCAGCAATAATTAAACAAATATGTTTTTTCAGTTGTTGCAGCAGCATCCCTGTTTGAAGGTATGGGTTGATGACATGTGTTAGCAGTATAGGCATCCTCGGGTAAAGTGGCTAATGCTTTTAATTTTTTTTCTGGGGAGTGGGCATGAGTGCAGGTACTCAAACATCAAATGGGCCTCATTACAAGTTTGGTGGTATCTAGGTGGTAAATCCGCTGAGTTACCACCAAATAGAATTACTGTTACCGCCACTTGGTCCGGCTGTATCACCACTGGATTACAATTGGAGGCGGCGGTGTTAGTCCCCATTTAATTAGATTCCATAGGACTCCATGGGGCATTTCGGTTCAGCGGTAATTCCACCGAAATCGTGCAGAAAATTGGCAGATTTACCTCCAGCTGGAGGTGAATCTACCAACTTTCCACCCAACTCATAGTTAAGAGGTGCGCTAATGCAGTGGTATGCACTAATCCCACAGCATTTCACCCACAACGCCAAACTCATAATGATGCCCTTGTTGCAGCTAATCCTTCACATTTTGCGCAAGTCATTTGTACAGAGAACTCGTTGGTGGGGTGGAAAGAAGGTCTGTGTCTCATAGCAAGAGGCCGACTTTCGTTAAAAGCACAGGATTGAGCATTGGTGCAACTCTCTGAGTTATCCTGTAATAAATCCTCGAGATCTAGTTCAAGACCATGAGACAACCATACTGACAGAGCTACTATGACTGTTGCACTAGGTTGGCAACTTTTTCAGTAGTAGGAAGATTAACCATACCTTTTTCTGGTCCTGCAGTACCTTGGAAGACATTGTAGGGGTCCATCTAGAGGTCCGTACAAACAAACCATTCAGAGATGTGTCTTCCACTAGTTGTGAGAACCATGCTGCTTTGTTCTTCTTTGTGACACCGAGTTCATTTATAGAGACGCTGGAACTCCTGCCCACTGCTGAACGGAACCAGATTTGCCAGCTTATGCAGAAGCTCATTGGGCTAATATTTAAATAATAAGAGGTCAACGGAGATAATGTCACGTTTAGACTTTTAGAGACACACCGAGATAACAATCCAACCGTACTGCAAAGATAATACCTGCCTGGTTGCAAGTGTGCTTTGGGAGGTGAACTATGCAAAGAGTCTGAGTGGATTAATGGATGGTTTATATAGACAGGAAATTCAAAAGTGTAGTAGGCCATGCCACTGGTTATGTTCTTTGCTGCATGAGAGGGAATATGAAAACGATTTCACTCTTGGAGGTGGATTTGGGCCTTTGCATTGTGTTTGACATATGGAATTTTAGAAAAAGGACAAGGAGCCAACGAAAGCGTAATCCAAAGGAAAGATTAGAGTGGTTTCTAAATGTTTGAGGCATGGGCTGTCATCTGGGATGGTATACATTCTTAATAACGGAAATTTTATATAGAATGAATAAACAAAAATTATATAATGAAAAACATAACAAAAATGTATGTGGTGGTGGGTTAAAGGGTTGCATCTTGTGGGGAAACAGTTGGGGTGGGTATTTAGGGGTGGTAAACCAAGGTGGTTTGCCCCCCACCCAAAAAAAGAAAAGAAAGAAAAGAAATGTGTTATGTTTTGTCCTTCTACAATTTTCATTATATGTGCATTTGTTATAAAATGAGTTGTTATAAAGACATGTAACCATCTGGGATTCAATGAAGCAAAAATATCAATTTGTTTGCACTACTATCGAATCTTCTCATTCAAGGTAAAGGTTTACTAAGAGATTGGCTGTACAGCCTCCCAGTGCTACGGGGTAAGAAAAAATTACGTTCTCAATTTCAGAACCGTGTGACATAAATTGTCCATAACACCACAAAAAGTCCATCATTCCTTGCAGAGTTAAATATCACAGTATTTCATTATTATTTTTAAGTTATGACTTAGCTTTGGACAAAGTGTAGGACGTTGGATATATGGCAAAATGTGTAGTTCTAATCTATCAGGACATCACATGTGCTATTATTTCCACAGTCCTGCATTAAACCAGGTAATTCGATATCAGCACAAAAGGTGAACATATGCAGACATGAAATATTACTAGAGAGAGAGATGGGTGTGTTTGTGCACACTGATCAGGACAGAATAACATGTCATTCAAATTGCATTTGCTTTCTTAGGCACAACTGAAAAGGCTTAAGCCAATAGGTGGCAAGGTGGTTACACTTCAACCTCTGATTTTTTGGTTTGTTTGGTCCACGATACCAAATGCAGTGCATGAGTCTAATCAAACAAGTCTACCCAACTTTCACCCATCAACTTCATGGAGAACACTATCACAGAAATCCACAGTAGAGTGTTTGATGCAATGATGAAGGGTGACAAACAGTTGGCTAGGGCCCAACAGTGCCTGGTTTCCCAAGACAGCAAAGTGAGACCAGTACATGATATGTACTTCCCTGCATATGCTGTATTAGTTTGTGGGGTTTAATCAAAGGCCCAAAAAACATAATTGAAAAGCTCAATGGTAAAAGGACCTGACAGCCTTCAAAAAAGCGTCCATCCTGAAAATTGAGGTTGCGTGACCCCACTGTCACAGCTTGCGCCGCAATAAAATATAAAAGATTATTAGAAACTGGATTTCCAAAATCATGCAAATTATTTTTATGTAGGTTTAGAAAAATACAAGCTGTAGTTACACTACAGAGCAATGTCAGTAAAAATGCAAATACATAAGACGCAAATTAACATGATACTGTCAAAAATGCAAATGAATGAACAATGTTATAATACAAAAAATGTCCTAGGTTGGCCACATAGATACATTTGGAATCTAAGCCCAGCAGACACGTGTTTCGACGAATACGCTGATCTTCAGGGCTGTGCTAAACAATCATTGTATCATACAGTAATACACCAAAGGCAAAAAGAATATAAACATGTCACACCATTATGGATTTCACAAATTAAAAGGACATTGACCAATCAGCAGCAAAGATCAGAACAAAAACAAGGAGAAAGAAAACAAGAAAAAAGAGAAACAACATTAATTAGTTATACTGTTAAAAATGTATGTACAAAACACTATAGAAATGGGATGGGGCATAGTGAGGACATCCCAGTTGCATAATATGTTATCCATTTGAACCCAGTTCTTGTTACATTGTGACCCGTGAGAACATAAAATTGATAAGACCTGAGGCGAGGTGCTACCCAAAAGAAGTTAGGCGGGTGCCCAAGAGGGATACCTGTGCTGGCATAATACCTTTCCATATTTGCGGCATTATAACTAATCGAGGTCCATACCAGGTGCTGATATATACTTTTGGTGTGCATGTGGAAACTCCCAATTTAGTGCGCAATCGATACAAGTAGGTGGTGTTAGCTGGAACATGTTTAAGGAGTGATGGTAAAAGCGCTCCCCATACCTGATAGGATGGTTCTGTCTGGGGAGCCTGTATGCAAGAGAGCATGATATTAGGGTTCCTGAGTGGATGCCTTCTGGAGTGCTGCTAACAGTGAAGGGTTTGTATAATCACAGGAAACATGAATTTGGATCGGAGAAATGCAAGGAAGCTGCCCATTCGGCATCCTATGAACAAACAGCTACACGGCTCGGTAGCCTCTGTAGTACAATCAAATATCAGCGTGGGGATATATTTAATGCACCCATTCACTTTCATAGTGGGTTCTCTTCCATTAGTGGGTGGGGGGTAAAATTATGCAGAACCTTATCATTTTTGCATGTGTATTAATGTAATTAACTCCCAAATAGATTGACACAGGGGGGAGCTTGGAAGAATTCATAACTTTCACCCTCTCTTCTAGCGGTAAAATACAAAATAGTTAATTAAAGTAATTGGGGTGCCTTGATTTTCCTGTTCACCCCTGACTTCTCTAACGAGAGGGGGTGTTCCTTTCTAAAATGAAAATTCCCAACTAAAAAAACAAAATCCCTAAATCATCCGCATTTTACTGCCCAACTTCCCCAACACAGGCCTTTAAGTGAAGGGTGGTCTGAAAAACCAAAATTCCTACATCATCCCCTTTTTACTATCCAACCCCAACACAGGCCTTTAAGTGAGGGGGGTCTGAAATAATAACTTTTAAACGGTTCCCACTCCCTAGACCTGTCCTTTGACCAGAATGCATATCATTTGATGCTTGGGTTTTGGGGCTGGGAGAAGTGATTTGCTAAAGCGAAACCTTGTGTATCTAACACTGAAAGTATGATGTGTGTCTTGTTTTTAAATTATCCCTGTGTCTCTTCCTAAGCTATATGTATTTCACAAATCGGTGATTTAAACTGCTAGCATTTTGAGTGTGCAGGGAACTTCATATCTCAAGTTTTGAAGGAGAACTAGCTTATACAAAACAAAATTGTGCCTATGTGTGACAATAACAGAAACGTGAAGATTATGTTCTAGCATTGTGCCATATTACTATTATTGAAAACCACATTCAACTTGGTTTCACGGAAAGAGAGACTTGACCAGATTATTTAGCCTGTGTTCCACATTTGTGAGTCAAAATTAAAGGTAGAAAAAGTGTGTTTTGTAATTGAAGCAGTGTTTTCTGCCATAGAGAAGGTGGCGGATGTGATGTAACCAACATATTATTCATTGAGCTTATAATTGAAATAAATATGTATTCTTTCTATACCCCGGCCTGATTCGTGCCTCACAGAGCGGGAGATTTAGGTGGCTCTAGATGAGTCTGTAATAAGGTCAGCGCTAAAAAAAAACTTAAGTGAGTATTATAGGGATCCTTGATTGGGGGTGGTAAGGAACCCCCAAGGTTAAGGGTGGTCTCTCAATATAAGGCTACAAGTAGATCTTTTTATTGTGGGAAGTATGATACCTTCCAAAAGGAATCAGTGGCTTTTTGTACCCCCTACCTTGGAAAACAGATCAGGATGCATGCGGATCATCAAAGCTGAGAACGAGATTACAGATAAACAAACTGGGTTTTATTTTAAAAAGAACATCTTAATGTCTTCTTAATGAACAAGAAGGAAAGAATATCTAGTTGGACAGGTATTGTTGGAGGATGTCTTGTTTTGGGCAACAATTGCTTTGTCAATCACTGCAATGTTTCCCTTAGAGGTTTAATATTGACTTCTTTATCTCGACACATTATGACACAGGCAACATAATGCCCTATGTATCGGCATTATTGTGGGGCAATTAACATGCTTATACTGCCTGAAAGTATTTATTTCCGATATTCTGAAATTGCGCTGTGTCTATGACCAGACCTGTGTCCTTTTATGGTGGTATCCCAGAGAGGTCTTAGTTACATTGATCCAATGACAGGGAATCCACTGAGAGGGAACAACACAGTTATTAGGTCAAAGTGCCGTCGGCATACAGGCAGCCTATACCGGTGCTTTTGGTAAAGACCAAGTTGAGGCTGACACTGTGGGTGCAGGTAGGCTGTTGAGGGCTGTAGGGTGATGTTCCTGAAATTGTTAACGTCTCCCAATGCCAGCAAAGTGTTCCGGCCACGCAAACAATGTGGATAGACCTGTAAAAAACACGGCACATCAGCAAGCACTGGCTCCCAAAAACCTTGGGCTTAGATAAAGTTTCTTGGTTTGTGGGCCTGTCGCAAAGCAACAAGTCCCTGTGTACCCTTTGAATTGCTTCTTTCTATTGCTACAGACAATCTATTTGCATGTAGATACCTTGTGAGCACAGACTTTCAAAACCTTCTGCACATTTTAGAATCGCCTGCAGATTTTGAAACGTTTGGACAGTTCCTGCAGAATTTCGTGCTGTAACTATGGCATTTCTGATTCCACAGAAGTACAACACGTATTTCTGCAGATTTTCGCAACGTTTCACAAGGATTTGGACTGCCTCTAATAACAATAACGCATCTGACCAGCCAGTTTTCACAAACCTCCACATTGTACCACTGTCCGGGAAGCCTTTTTCAGATGCGCTCAGAATACACAGAATACATTGGAAATCTCTCAGTGTAGGGGTGATCTCCCCCTCACTAGGCCTAGGAATCAAATGTTTTACCCCGGCAACCAGAAGCAAGGCTTGCCAGGGGGTGTTGTGCTGAGTGCATAATGGCAGCAGTAGTGGACCTGATCAGTCAGCACCATGGCACTCAGTTCTCGATTTACAAATGTTAGAAGCATTACCAATCATGCCTTCCCAGCAGTAAATAGGCAATCTCTTATGTAGGACAATCTCCTCCCTTCAACTCACTCAGAAGACGGCTCATAGCAATGGGAGTTAAGACTTACACAGATATATATTCTGGGATCTCATCATCTGGGCTATGACGCTATGGTGTGTCAAGGCATATGATGGGGCAGCATCCTGGTACCTGCTTTCTGCTTAATGTGTAGTTGTCCCTTTCACCAGATGCACTTCTCTATATAAAATCATCAGTCTTTAAAGTGTGTAAAGATCTCCTGCATCATCTGCCTCACTATGCTCAGGACTCATAAGGTTGCAGCGCAAACGGAAGCATCGCTTTCTTGGAAGTATCGCTCTGGCCTAGATCTCTTGCAGAAGTATTTTGCTTTGGAGGTTAACCCCCCTCAGTATCTAATAACCTTTTTTCTCAGTTTATGGATAGTTATATATTTTACCAGGAGCACTCAATTCTTAAACAGGCAGCATAGAAAGTGTTTTCCTTGCCAACCCAGAACCTTCAAGTACTCTTCCAGCAGACAGAGACAATGCATGTGCTGAAATGGGGACCTGGCTCATTGCAATTGGTCTATGATAGCACTAAGGCGCTTAGTCAGCTCATCAGCATGTAACTTCTTTTTTGCTTCATGATTAGCTGCATATCTCACTAGATGCACTCTGCGTCATACAAGCTTTCTCTAAAGTGTGGGAAAATGCCCTGCATCAGCCGGAATGAACCCAGGACTCAGAAGGCTTCCAGCAAAAAGAGGCAAGTCCTGCGTGGCTCAGCTCTCTTGCAGCAATACATTGGCCCTCATTACAACTCAGGCGTTAAGGGTTAACGCCACCGTTAACCCTTAACGCCTGATTCTGATTTTAATGCCTGCTTTTAGCAGCCGTTAAAATCCATGGCGCTAATCCGCCATGATGCTAATTACGCCACCGTAATTTACGGTGGCGTAATTAGCGCCTTCCCCACTCCCATTATGCCCTATGGGGCAAAAATGGGAATGGGGAAGGGAAAATGGGAAATGGGGATTTACCGCCCCACTCACCTTGGAATGGGGCGGTAAATCCGCCATCCACCATGGTGTAAACTATGTTTACCACCATGGTGTAAACATAGTTTACACCATGGTGGTAAAGTTGGTGTACTTAGCACCAAGGTTGTAATGACCTCCATTGCCTGAAAGATCCAGAAGAACTATTTTGTTGTATATGTATATGTGTGGCTTCTACTAGCTACACCCTTCGTTCCATAGCCAATCAGTGAGGTATCTTTCCTTCTTCCCTTTCCCTAGCACCCAGAGGTTGCCTTTCAAAACACAGAGGCAAGGCTCGCTGAGAATGTAAGACCTGGCTCGGCACTGCAGACCTATCACAGCACTTCAGCGCTCAAGCCATGGACACATGGGAACCTCCCTCTTGCTCTATTGGGGTTGTTGCCACTATTTGTCCATGTTGGTTTAGCAAAGGTTGATGCTGATATGTTTTGGTGATTTGTGATATTTTAGGTAACCTTTCTAACTTTGTTTGGGTGGAGAAGAGTAACGTAGAGAAGATATTAGTTTATTTAATGCTCATGTCACAAATAGTTGATCAGATTATTTTGAGGCGATGCACGGAGAATTGGCTTGCAATTGATTCTGATGGTCTGAAGGTGTCACATGCATATTTCTCTTGCACCTGGTGCTACTGTTTTATTAAATGAGATTGCATGCTGATGATTGGGTCGTTTGGTCTTTAGCTGCTGAAACCATTGAGATAACCTATTCTTATAGTAATTCCCGTTAATACAATGTTTTCTATGACAGTCAATTGTGTTAATGCAAAATTCCTTATACATGATGGACTTGCGTTATCTTGCACCAAGATAATGTTGCACAGGTCATTTCTATGTTAAAGTGACTTTCTCAGTTGATCATACATTTGTTTTTAAAACACTTACAATGAAGCTTGCAGCTAATGACTTTCTGAATGACAGTTGTCAAGCATGAGTTTTGCCATTCAAAGTTTAAAGGGAGGTTTATGCAATTGTTTCCTATTGGTTCACATTGATTTGTTCCGTTCCTGTAGAATTGAAGTTGTAGCATAATGCCTCATTAATTTCACCCAGTGGTACCATATATGTCAAACGAAGGACCCCATTTCGAGAACAACTACTTACAATGTTTCCAGGTCCAAGTCTTGCCTCTGATTTATGCCTGACTTAACTTGTTGTCTGAAGTCCACATCGCCACTGCATGCAATAGAGTAAACCGTATGCAATATTTACACACTGGCTGTTTTTTTCTCTCCAATAAATGCCCAATTGAATGGCCTATTGCATGATCCTATTTCTTGGTCTATACCTCTATTCTTTTGCTTCCCTTTTACATGTCCTCAACTTTGCAACAATCTCCCTTTTCAATCCAAACATAGCCTTTTCGCCTCTTCCTATCCTCACAATGCTGAATGGCTTTTTATGCAAAATCACTCTCCCTTCATATTCCTGGTACTTATCTATGAATCCATCCATGATATTGGCCCCACTTCCTCACTGAATGCATCTCCCTGTACTCTTCTTCTCAAGCTCTCTGCTCTTTGTCTCTTTGTCCCCCACCTCCCTGTGCCTCCTACCACTCATGTTACCTTCTTGCACCACTCAAATGGAATGCTCTCCCTCTGGACATCAAAGACATCACTTCAGTGGAATTCTTCAAAATGAATCTCTAACGCCACATGATAGAAATGTTGCGACCCCAGAGGTTTCCCTTACTGCCCCTGTGGTCTCCCTTGCTACCCCTAAAAAAAGAACAATTCCCTTTTTTTAAATGAGGCTCCTGTGCTGTGGCCAGCAGCATGTGACTCTTTGTTTCTGGAATGGCTGGTTTTCTGATAGCTATAGCATCTAAGATAGCTCAGTGGGTAGAGTGCTCACTGCTGCAATCTGTGGGTGTGATCTGTAGGTTGTAGGTTCGACTCCCAGCCAGGTCAACTCAGCCTTTCATCCTGCTGAGGTTGATAAATGAGTACCAACACATGTTGGGTGATATTGTATGTATGTTTGTTCTATATTAAGTGCTTAGGCCTAAGTGTTATATATTAACACATCATTATCATTTGGCCTTGAATGCCTGCATGCATTCACAGTAATTTGGTGACATGGGTCTATACACACTGATATTAACGATGCATATGGTGATGCATTCTAGCATGAAATATATATGTATATCACTTTACAGTGTTATCATAATATATTTTGTAGAGTACTTAGAAACAATGCTACGTGATGCCACTTCCTGTTTTATCAAGGGGTGAAATATCATGTTGCATTGCTTCCTGTGATGGCAT